>NC_092877.1:126491064-126591064 GCF_028372415.1 Notamacropus eugenii | reverse complement strand
AGCAGAATGTATTAAAAACCAGAATCCAACTGTATACCATTTATAAGAAACACATTTAAAGCACAGAGACACATAGAGTAAATGTAGGGGGTTGCAGATAACTATATTATGCTTCAGCTGAAGTAAAAAAAAAGCAGAGGTAGTCATTCTAATCTCAGTCAAAGCAAAAACAAAAGTCAATCTCATTAAAAGAGATGAAGAAGAAAATTATATCTTGCCAAAAGGTAACATAGACAATGAATTAATATCAATACTAAGCATAAATGCACTGAATGGAATCACATCTAAAATTTTAAAGGAGAAATTAAATGAGTTACAGAAAGAAATAGATTTCAAAACAACACTAGTGGAAGTTATTAACTTTCTCTCTAAGAAGTAGATGAATATATTTTAAAAATGAGGAAGAATTTAAAGAGGCGAATAGAATTTTAGAAAAGTTAGATATGAAAGCCCTCTAGAGAAAATTGAATGTGAATAGGAAGGATTATCCCCTTTTTTAATAGATGCACATGGCACAAACATTGATCATTTTGTAGGGCATGAAAATATCACAGCTAGATTCAGAAAATCAAAAATGTTAAATGCAACTTTATCAGATCATAATGCAATAAAAATTACATTCTATAAAAGGTCATGGAATCAAATTAATTGAAAACTAAGTCTAATGTTAAAGACTGATTGTCTCAAAAATAAAATAATAGAAACAAAAATAATTTCATTAAAAGACTGACAACAACGAGGCAACATACCAAAACTTATGGGACGTAGCCAAAGCAATAGTTAGGGGAAAATTTATATCTCTAAATGCTTTCATTAATAAAATAGAGAAAGAACAGATCAATGAATTGGGACTGCATCTAAAAAGAAAATTAACAAATTAAAAATCCTCAAATGAAGACCAAATAGGAAATCCTAAAAATCAAATGAGAGCTTACTAAAACTGAAAGTTAGAAAACCATTTAGCTAATAAATAAAACTAGAATCTGGTTTCATTTAAAAATAAAATAAATAAACCATTGTTTAATTTGCTTTAAAAAAGGAAAGGAGAAAATCAAATTATCAGTATTAAAAATGAGAGGGATGAATTCATCACCAGTGAAGAAGAAATTAAAGTTATTATTGGGAACTATTTTGCCCAGTTACATGACAATAAATCTGATAATCTTAAGGAAATGGATGAATATTTACAAAAATATAAACTGCTCAGATTAACTAAAGATGAAATAGCTAAATAATCTCATTTTAGAAAAAGAAATTGAACAAGTGATCAATGAATTCCCTTAGAAAAAATTCCCAGGGACAGATGGGTTCATAAGGGTATTTTAACAAACATTTAATGAAGATAATTCTAGTATTATATAAACCATTTGGAAAAAAAAATAGGTAACTCATTTAGGAGTCCTACCAAATTCCTTTTATCACAAAAATATGATGGTGATCTCTAAACCAGGAAAAGTGAAAACAGAAAAAGAAACTATAGACCAATTTCTCGAATGAATATTTCACTTTCTCATCTTCCTGAGTTCAAATGTGGCCTCAGAGACTTGCCATCTGTGTGACCCTAGGCACAATCACTTAACCCTGTTTCCCTTAGGCTCTCATCTATAAAATGGCAAACTATTCCAGTATCATTGTCAAGAAAACCCATCAAATGGGGTATTGGGTGTCAGACATGACTGAAAACAACTGAAAAAACCTTCAAGGAACTTGCATTGTGATCAGGAGAAAAACAAAACAAAACAACACATAAGTGGATTGATGATCTGGCAGGAGTAGAGTGTTAGTATTGATTTGTTCATTGTTTTTAGCTAGAAAGGAAGACTGGGGAGGTTGAATGAATATGCAGATGGCCATTTCTCTAGAATATGGTAGAGATTTCGGGTCCAAGACTGATTCAATGAATGCAAACCTCCCAAACCTCCGCACAGATTTACAAACAAAGTACCAACTACATATAATGGAATTGGTGTGGGATGGAGTAGCAGTATTAGCACAAGATAGCGGTCTAGACAGACCTCCACTGACTGAAACTGGTTTAGTTCTAATTCTGTGCAGGATATAGCTAATTGGGATTGTTTTAATCAAAACCAGAATCATGTGAGGGATAAATAATATCCTTGCATTTATATTATGTTTTATACATGTATGTAATATTATATATATGAATATATGTGGAGCTTTATGTTATTGCATACAAATATGCTACGTGTTAGTATATATTACTGAATATATAAACTGCATTGCATATAATACAGTATATGTAATTGACATGATATATGTGTGTACACATGTACAATCTTTTTATATAGTAAACTAGTCTTTTATAATTCACAGACTACTCACAGCAACCATTTGCAGTAGGTAGCTCAAGTATTAATTAGTAATTTTCTTTACATAAGAAAATTGAATCTCATGAGCTAAAGTGACTCTTATGATCCCAGGATCTAAGCATCAGAGTTGAAAGGGAAGCAAGGAACCATAACTTCCTCATTTTATAAATAACAAACTCTTACCTAGAGAAGCTAAATGATTTGTTCAGCTTCACACAATGATGAGTTTCTAAGTCATAATTCGAACCCAGGCCCTCAGACTCCAAATCCTAACATAATTCTATGGTAACACAATTGTCTCTTATAATCAAGGCCACTTAGTCAGTTAGAAACTAAACCAAATAGGAATCCATGTTGTAAAAACAATACATTTTTCTCTCTTTCACCTCATGGCTCAAATAATTATCTTGTATTCCTTAAACTTATCTTTCACAGGAAAGTCAACACAACCACCCCTTCTTTTGATATGTTCTAAATGGCATGTTTTCAAGTCTTCTATAATTCTTGTTCTCCAAATTTTGGATCAATGTCCTTCACAAAAAGGATAATCAGGATTGAAAGTGAGAGTCTTGATGTGGTACAGCAAAGGAAGAATATAAGGAAAAATGGTTATTTTCCCTTATCATTAACATTATTTTTCTATTAAAATAGCAACCATACAATTTCGGTGAAGAAGAACAACCATAAAAAGAATGTTAGGGTATAGGTATCTACAAAAGTCATCTTGTCTACATCTACCTGAAAAAAAGTCTTCTTTACAACATACCCAATATAAGCTCATTTACTCTTAACCTGAAGACTTCTTATGAGAAGGGGCTAGTTATATGCCAAGTATCCAGTTTAGATAGATATATTTGTTAGGAAATGTTTATTTTCATTAAGTTGAAATATTTCCCTCTGCATTATTTTTAAATTCATTTTAAAAACTTTGAGTTCCACATTCCCTCCCTTCCCTCCCACCTCACCCACCCTCATTTATGGGTCAAGCAATTTAATTTAGGTTATTCACATGTAATCATGTAAAACATTTCTATAGCAGCTATGTTGTGAAAGGCGAACTATGTTTCCCTCCATCCTATCCCAACCCCCATTTATTCTATTCTCTCCTTTGACCTTGTCCCTCCTCAAAAGTGTTTGCTTCTGATTACCCCCTTCCTCTTATTTGCCCTTTCTTGCATCAACCCCCCCCCCCCTCAAAGGTCGTTTTTCCCTACTTTCCTGTAGTGTAAGATAGATTTCCATACACATTTGAGTGTGTACATTAATCCCTCCTGAAGCCAAATCCAATGAGAGTAATGTTTACTCATTCTCTCTCACCTACCCCTTTTTTCCCTCAAAAGCTTTTTCTTGCATAATTTACCATATTCTACCTCTCCCTTTCTTCTTCTCCCAGCGCATTCCTCTCACCCTTTAATTTTATTTTTTACACATTATCCCATTGTATTCAGCTTTGTGCTCTTTCTCCATATACATACATACACACATATATGTTTATACATGTATATATGTGCATATATATATATATATATGTATGAAATTTCCTCCAACCATCCTAATACTGAGAAAGGTCATATGATTCACAAGTATCATCTTTCCGTTTAGGAATGTAAACAGCTCAACTTTAATAAGTCCCTTATGATATCTCTTTACCACTTATCTTTTCATGCTTTTCTTGATTTTTATATTTGAAAGTCAAATTTCCTGTTCAACTCTGGTCTTTTCAATAGGAATGCTTGAAAGTCTTCTATTTCATTGAATATCCCTTTTTTCCCTTGAAGGACTGCACTCAGTTTTGTCGACTAGGTGATTAATTGTCTGGCCTAATTGCCGTGGCCTGCTCAGGTCATCTTACCTATATCAGGTCTTCTGTGGCCAGCTGGATAAACATATGAGAGAAGAGACCTCCAGAGTCCAACAGAGGTGTAGGCTTTATTCCGAATCTTAGCTACATGTCAGCATGCAGGGCGAGTTCTCCCCGTGGAGCCCCCTTCTCCTTCTGGAGGAGAGAAAAGGGAACCCAACCCCTCAAGCTTTCCTGTCCCCATTTAAGCTCTCCCAGCTTCATAGTTCACTAGTGGACATTGTGCATGCTCTCAGCCCCTTAGCTAATTAACAACAGGTGTGTTCAGACCACAATCTCAAGGGTGGGATGCTCTCCCCAGCAAGTTTCCACTGAGAAGAGGTGGAAAAACGAGATAGCTTGTGTCTCACTCCTCAATTCCCAGCTGTTCTCTGGAGGGCCTGGTGAGAGTTCAGCGGTTTAGAAGCCCTCACCTTTACCTGACCCGAGGTCATTCACGTGAGAACTGAGCCTTCCTTAACAATTAATGGTTTTAATCCTAACTCCTTTGACCTCCATATCATATTCCAAACGCCTCTGCAATTTCTAATCATTATTCCAAACTTTTTGTTTTTCCCTGAGGGACAAGTAAAAAAAACTAATCCCTCTTTCAGTTGAGTGATCTTCAAATACTTGAAGCCAACTATGATATATGCAAATTGTATCTTCTCTAGATTCTCTACTTTCAGTTCCCTCAGTGTGTCCTGCTTCATATGGTCAAATGATGCGAAATTTCATCAGTTTAGTTTCCCTAGACTGTAGAATAATAAAAATAATTTCTTTTCCTTTATGGTCTTCAGGTTTTGCTACTCAAATACATGATTGTTTCTGTGATCACACTGACTTGAAGGTCTGGATAATGATGTAGATCAATACCCATTCATGCCTGTGTCTTGCACTCTTGCACTTTTGATCCCATAAGTTTGCTGCAGTATTGTTATTCAATTAGCTTCAGGCCTCCTGTATTTTGTCTTGATATTAGGAGGGTACCACTGGAGCACTTTTCCTATATACTTCATTGCTACTGGGCCCTCACAGAAGTACAGCAATCTCTTTAACACATCTCTAAACAATTTCTTATTTTGCTCACCAAAGCAGCTATTGAAAATCATTAGGTCTCTCCTCAGTCTTCCAGTGACACCCTCTCTTATTATGGTCTCAGCTAAAGACTTCACTATTAATGAGAAAAACATGAAGTCATTTGCTTAGAGTTCATTCCTTTCCCCTTCTCATCGTACATCAATCAGATGTCTTCTCTCCAGCACTTACGGTAAGTTCTGGCATATAGTAGATGTTTAATAAATGCTTATTTAATGAATTAATGAATGAATCTACCCCTTTTTACTTCTAGGAAAAAAAACAGAATGAACTCTTGATCCTATACTGTAATGGCATTTTAAATGGAGAGATCATTCATGTTCATTAATAGGCCCATGTAGTCTGCCTGGGTAACATGGAAACCTAAGTCACATGAAACTGAGTCACATGGAGTCTATGGTTTAAGGAGGTTACTGAATGGGTGGAACAAGAATGTGGAACAGGAAGAGGTAGAGTAAGAGCAGAGTTGAGAGAAAATTTGGTCAGACCAGTGAGAAATGAAGGTCTCAGGCAAGTCTGCAGCTGATTGTGAGTGTGAGAAGGGCATTTTGTTTAAGGGAAGGCTGTTTCTGATTTGTTTAAGGAAGCAGATTTGTGGGAAGCCCTAGTAGGAGAGAGGCTTGGGGATGGTGTTGTCCTCTATACTGTTATTGTGTATAGATGATGATGGATTTGGCTATCTGATGTCTGAATAAATGTTTTGGTCCTGTTTTCCATGTGGAAAGTCTGTGATATTTCATGATTCGGAATTGCTTTGGGGTATTCATGGCCACCATAGGTATTGTGAATATTGTGCTTTTTCATCATCAGTCCTTTGGACTCTTGGTTTATCATTGTATTATTATAATATATTTTGAAGTTTACATTTTTGGCATTGCACAAATTACTTTTTTGGATCGCATTTTACTCTGCATCAGTTCATAGGGGTCTTATGTTCTGAAACAGTTTACTTCTTTATTTCTTATGACAGGATAATGTTCCATAAATTAATATAGCCCTATTTGTTTAGTCATTCCCAGAGAAGTGGAAACTCTTTTAGTTTCCATTGTTTAACTACAAATGAACAGTGGCAAACATTTTGAGTATATGTATGTGTATTTTTCTGTTTCCTTCATCTCATTAGGTATAAAACTAATACTGATGTAGCTGGGTCAAAATATGCAGAGTTTAGTGACATTTTGGTTATGGATTCAAGTTTTATGGAATGTCTAAACCAATTCACATTTCCAACAGTGTACAAGTATGTCTGTTTTCCCTTAGGCATTTTAATAGTTTTTATGATTTTTTTGTCATCTTTGCTAACATGATCATCTAAGTGTGAAATGGAAATGGTTTAATCTTTTCTCTAATGATTTGAGAATTTTTCCCCTATTGCTGTTGATAGCTTGTTCATTATCCTTTGATATTTTACTGATATTATTTGACCAGCTATCTATTGGTGAATGACACACCAATGAAACATACCTTGGGAATTCCGGGTCCATCTGATGTCCAACATTTTTAGTTCAGAAAAGTGGGAACTGGTGAAGTTAAGTGCTTTGACCAAACTAAGCTTTGAAGGAATGGGATTAGAATTTGTGTCTTCTACATCTTAATCCAGTGTTCCTTTCACTATACTTTCCCAATACCAGTAATTCTTTCCATATGATTCTGGAACCTGTTACACACAATCCATTGTGTCCAATGTATAGTGTTTTAGTTAATCATAGTGGTCAAATGTAGTTTAAAGACCAATAAGTTCATCTTCCGTATGTGGTTCCGTAAAGGAACCATATACAATATAGATTTTAATCGGAATAGATTAACAAATTAAACATGGGACAATCAAATAGTTGAATAATTCTGTAACAAAACCCTCTATATTCATAAAGATATGTTGAACATCATAGGTGACACAATGGATAAATTGTGAGACCTGGAGTCTAGAAGCCTTGAGTTCAAATATGGCCTGAGACATTTGCTAGCTGTGTGATCCTGGGTAAGTCAATTAGTCTTGGTTTCTCCATCTGTAAAATGGGGATGATAATAGTACCTACCTTCCTGGGTTGCTGTGGAGATCAAATGAGATAATAATTATAAAACATTTAATGTAGTGACTAATGTATAGTAAAATTATACAAATGTTAGCTATGGTTATCATCATTGTTGTCATCATCATCATCATCATTATTGTTATATAAACTCCTGTGGATTCCCATGACAAGAAGAAATGGGGAAATGCTCTGGTGGTTGTTATGGATGGAACTCTACTTTCCAACACCTGATTGTTTCTCACTATTTCTTCACTTTGTCTTTTAGCTTGCTTTTGTTCTCTTCCATCCAAGATACTCCTTCCTACTACTTCTTTGGCAAGCTTCATCTGCCATTTAAAGTAAATAGCATCTGCTGATAAGTTTATTATTCCATAGAATGGGTCTTATACTTATTTTGTGAGACTGGCTTGGGCATCATGTCTGAGGGTCCAGTACTAATCAAAATATCTTTTAGTTTACTAGACTTACATCCACACTCAGTGATAGAGATACTAGTAAAAGAGGCCCATAGACAACTATAATTTTTCCTCCCTTGTCATTAAAGGCTCCGCCAGTCCCCACATGGAAAACATGGAAATTCAATCTTCTAGAACAAGGTAAATATATTCTTTTCAGCTCACATCAAACCCTTTGCTTTTAGCATAGATCTAAAAATAATGCCTTTATAAACCTTGAGTAGTATCAAGTACAATAATGTTTATAACGAATTTAGCATAGTTCCTGACAAATAGTAGGAGTAGGAGTAGAAGTAAAAATGGATTTTACTTTTGTCCATGTACCTAATGATCCTGGAACAAGGTCAGGGCATATTTCGAAGCATTTTGACTTGAATTCTTGCCATCAATGATATTTCTGTATTTGTATTTCTTTCACATAAGAAAAAATGCCTAGTTTATGATTATTTTCATTACAAAGAAGGCATTTAGAGCCAAATAAATATAATTTTCTTTCCATCTGATTATTTTCCTATCTTATCTTCCAATAGTCTATTTTCTATTCATTTTTAATGATTTTTGAAATGTAAATATAAATAAAGGATATGTTGTACCTTCTCTGGAAAAATATATGAGGATATTAAACAAAGACACCAACAAATATAATTGAATTCTAATGTGATGAATACAGAAGAACATAAATATGATCATATCAGATAATAGAAACAAGTGTCTTAGAGTGTTGGGTTGCTAGAGAAAATGTCTTGGAAGAGGCAGGAATGAAAAGAAGATTGGATAACATACTGTGTGAATAGTGCAAAAGCAAGAAAACAAGGAATTATGGATATAATTCAGTTTGGCTGCTTCATGGAAGGTAGGAAACTGATTGGCAAAAGATAAAAAAGTAAGCGTATTCATATAAGACTCAGTCATTGGAGATTTAAGGGGTATGGAATGCAATAATCATCCCTAAACAACTAGGAGGTGAATCTGTCAATGGTTTATAGTATAGATTGTAAGAGAGTTAGAAAGAAGGCAGAGTGACCTTATAGAAAATTTTACAATAGTCAATAGTTAGGTGAAGGGAGAAAAGAATCAAAGATATTAGTGATGTAATGAGTACTGCTTAATTCAAAAGTTAAAAAAAATACTTAAACTTCTATATGGTAATAAGTCTATTACTATTGAAAGTGATGACCAAGTGTGCTGAGTATTAGAGATAATTGGTGCTTGATAACAGAAGTGAGATGTAGTATTGTCTTGTTACTTTGTACTAATATTGGGAATTTTTTTATAGATTGAATACCAAATAAATATAGGTTGATTTCTTAAAGTGATAAATTTTTAAATCATTTACAACCCCAAGATCATGTTTTCCCTCTGATTTCTGCAGATAGTTTATATATGGATTAGACTACCTATTGCAGAATGATAAAAAAAGAAAAATTCTGAGTCTCCTGTCCAATAATTTGGCTAAGTCATGGATTCTTTCCGTCTTTTAATCCAACCTTAAGTAACCCTAAATGCGCCAGCTCTCTGTGATGATGCCAAGTATCATTTGTTGGCATGTAGTTCAAATACTGAAATTTATCCATCTGGAAATGAAGCTAAAATTTGGGCACTACCCTGGCAGGCCTGGCTGCTTGTATAACAATCATTTAAAATATGGATTTTAAATACACTTTTCCATTTTCTTCAAAAGATTTGATCAACTTTCTATCCCATCCTAACTCAAGTAATCCTAACACAAGATAGAGGATCTACATAGCATAGGTGAAAATCACTTCTGTAAAGTGATAAGCCATTAATAGAATCCTAAAACACATTCAAGAGATTGTTCCAAGTGTCTAGATAGTTTGGGTATATGAATTATATTGAGGGCCACATTTGTGTAGACAGCTGAATAGATTATACATCTGCCCAGAAATTTTGGCAAGGTATAGACAGACAAGCTGTACTGTTCTGGACACATAATAAATGATTAATACATTCTTGTTAATGGATTGTTGATTAAAATATCCCTAAAAAATGAAATATCTTGAAACAAGAAGTGAAGTTACCTTGTACAGTCATTCATTGTATAGTTGTTCATCCAATATTCTTGTTCAAAGCCTGTCATATTATTGAATTCTCCTTTTTTTATATATATTTGTCTAGTTAGAGGGTACTCTTAAATTTAAACATAATATTGATGAGATAAATTCCAATATTTTACAAAATTTACAAATTTACAAATACCCCAAATATTTATTTTCCCCATAAGAATTCAATTCAGCATTCCTCCATGCATTAATCAATGGTCTTAATATATTAATATAGAAGAAAAACATTATTATCTGGTGGCCAAATTTCTAAAGATGAATCTTTTGTACTTAGGTTGGTCCTTGGATAAGGACGACTATTCCTGTGCCTCTATTTGAACATTTTTAAACTTAATGGAATCTACCAGCACTTTTGCTCCATTGGCATAAGGTTCTAGAGCCCCAAATTCCCTACATGCCCAGATGATCTATCATCGTGTGAATATAATGAATTAAGGAGATACAAAGGGTTAATTACTCTCAATCAACTATCCAGCTTAGCAACAAGCAGCCTGACATACCTAGAGAGCCTGCTAGCACAGGTTCTTAGATCTGATTTTCTAAAAAGGAAGCAACTTTTTAGGGGTCAACAATCTACTTTAATTACATATAGAAACAGAAAATATAAACAGAGAAATAAAGAACAGACAGGGCTTCGAACTGTCTGACTGTAAGTAATACATACATCACAGATCAACAGTCAGATCTAACTGTCTAACTGGCATATGAACTTTCTTCCAAAGCAAAACCTCACCTCAGAGTATATATGCACTCTTCAGAGCCAGAGGGCATCATGACCCTCATGAACCAGTGCCTCATTAATTAATAAAAGGTGTGGGCCTTCCTACAAAACAAACCTGTCCTAATCAAGTTTCCTTTAATGGGACTCCAGGTGAAGTCTATTAATGAGCTGGGAAGATCTAACTCTCATTAACATTACACCAGGTGGTTAGCTTCTCCTCTTTCTTGTCCATTGGAAATGGTACCTTCGTTGTTTAATATTGACTGAATTTGAAGATGGTGACAAAATAATAATTGGTCCATGTTGGAATTTGAGAGAAGCTTGGACAAAATGTTTTATGGAGAAATGGAAAACATTGTATATAGATTTTTTTTGGTATATACTTTACTTTTTTGCTCGTTTCTACAGGAGTTATAAAAATTGTCTAAAGCAGTCATTGATAACTTTGGCTCTTTTTGGACATTTGATGACCCAGAGCTTCAAGGAGTTTGTATTTTGATAAGATGTGGCAAGTTCTAAGTAATTCATTTCCCATTCCCCTAATTCTTCTTTGAAATAGTGGAGAAGGGGGCATAATGTAGCATCAAAAAGTATAAGAATTTAAGAATACTTTAAAGTACCAAGCAGTATCATTTGAGGCAATACTTTTGAAATCAATTTAGCAAAATAAAAAAAAAGAGATAAAATAAAATTATAGTTGAATGTATTTTTATATATGTATGTGTACAAGCATAATACATACATACATGTGCCTGGTCTTTCCCGTATTCAAAGAAATAGCTTCTCACTTGGTCAATCTGGTTTTAACACACCAATATAACAAACCTGGACCATTTTATCAAGACATTTCCTGAAGGTTTATTTGCATAGCAAAGAACCAAAGTGAAACATGTGTTTTAACTCTCAGTCTTAATGAAGTGACTATAAACTGATTCTTAATTTATCATTCTGATAGGACTTATTATTTAACATTTACTCATTTTTTGCATAAAAAGCATATCTCTTCCATTTCTGATCCATATTGTAAAATTAGTATTTTTATATAGTCTTCCCTTTTGTAAGAGTGTAGGTAAGTACCAAAACGAGCTCGCTATATGTCTTCTCTCAAAATGCTGAAGCAAAGACTTAACAAACCAAATGGTATAAGGAAAAGTAGCACAACTTTTTCTCATAAGAGATCAAGAAGTTCATGAATCAATCTAATCCATGCCATCATCATAACTCCAGAGAATAGAAGCACATTGTGGGCAAGGAAGTCGGTATAGTCTCTGAAACCCATCTATAGTTTCTTTAATATTAAAATTCATTCAACAAGCATTTATTAAGGTTAACTTTATTTAGAACCCTGTGCTCTACATGACCCTAAACTACACTAAAAAGAAAATAACAACGGTGAAGTGTGATGATGGATACAAAGTTCAGATAAAGTTTTGACCTGCCCACATAAAACTTATACTCTTTTATGTGTCATAGACACCAACACCGATAATAGAAATCCACACTATTCCATGGTACATTTGTTAGAGAATTCCAAAGCAAGCTGCAGTGACAGGGTAGAGTAGGAAGATGCAACAAGGAGTATCAAAGAAACCTTCTTGGAGAAAGTTACATTTAAAATTACTATTGGACATTAAAGAAGGAATGAGAACTCAACTCATTTTGGAAAAGGGTAGGAAGGACATGCATTAAAATAAAAAGTAGAAAACAAGGAGAAAACACCGCTTGACTGAAGTAAAAAAGACCTCTGGGTATTTTGCTATATATTTGCTATATATTATCAAATAGGTATTGTGAATTAAAGTAGGAGAAGCAAAGCCATAAGGGTGGCTTTGAAACCCCATAAGGGTGGAAAATAATGCAGAAATACGGATTCTGTTTAGTATAATAAATGTGTGTAAATATTACTTGGTGTCAAGAACACTGGGAATATTGTTTAAATAGTTTCCAGATGGGAACATATTTGAAGATGCTTTGAAATAATTTTTTTTTTCTTTTCAACATTTTAAAGGAAAATGTTAGTAAAATGATAAAATGAAAAATTTTAGCCGGAAAAAAAAAAAAAAACAGAACGTATCCGTAGATACTTGTGAAGGATATTTGTCCATGTTATTTATGCACATCTAAAACTCTACAATAGAATTTGGCAAGCTACTTAGGAGTATTTATAGATACTGTACAGATGGCACTCATGTTCTCCTTAAGGTCATTTTCCTCAGTGGATTAACATTGTATTTTGCATTACTAAGTGCCTCTGAATAGAAGTTTCAACTTTATTCCTTACAAATTCTCCTCATTTTTCATCATTTAGACTTCTATCAGGCCAAATAATATCATTATTCCCTTGCTTGCTTCGTTAGATATATTTCTTGATGCTTCTATCTGATTACTTGTGTTTAACTCCTGCTTAAAAGTTATGTGCCTACACTGTTTTGTTGGTCTTGTGCACACATGACATGTCATTCCTATTTCTTTGATTTCTTACAATCATTCTAGTCAAGATGTTTGGAATGCATACCACTTCACCTTTGCCTCTTAGAATTCTTGTTTCCTTCAAAGCTTAAATCAAATATTATCTCTTACATGAAGCCTTTCAAATTCTTTCACATTTTCTAGTACTTTCCCCTCAAACTACGTTGTATTCATTCATTTATTTACTTATTTATAATCATTGATATATCTATTTACATTTTCATATATGTATATGATTTAAGAAGACCAGCCAATCAATCAACAACATTAATTAAGTGCTTGGTAAGTGTTAAGGCATAATTCTCAGCTCTTCAAAAATAAAGAAAAAACACAATATTAATCCCTGCCGTGGAATTTACCTTGTGATGAGTGAGACACTATACACATAATTACAAGATAGATAAAAAAATGAATACACACATAGATATATGTGCATATTATTTTTACTTACATACGCATATTCACATACCTATGTATATGCATATTTACATAAATTACATAGAAGATAAAGTCAGAGGAGAAAACACTAAGAGAACAGAATTTAGAAGGCCATTTAGTACAACCTCCCATTAAAATGGACAAGAAAAATGAGGTCTGGGAGATGAAATGATCCATGGTCATACTGTTAGGAATAAAATTTGCCAAAGGCTTGACAAAGAATCCCAAGGTAGATGAGGCAAAATCATTTGTTCTACAGTTTTTGCAATGAGTGAGTATTGCCTGAGCAGCAACACAGCCCCAAAGTGAAAGCTAATGGTTAAAATCCCTGTCTGAAAACTTGAAGTCCCATTGCTCATTTCCTCATTGGCTGAGTACTCTGAGATGTATGTCCAGGTTCACCTTTCATGTTTCCCCCTTGATATGTCCTCTCCCCACTCCCCACATATATGTCTGCATAGATTGCATGTGTATTAAAATGAGCCTTATCTCCTCTTGGGGAGAAGTTAATATTTATGAAGCAATTAAGCATGC
Source organism: Notamacropus eugenii (assembly GCF_028372415.1). Lineage (NCBI taxonomy): Eukaryota > Metazoa > Chordata > Mammalia > Diprotodontia > Macropodidae > Notamacropus > Notamacropus eugenii. Next base: position 126,577,065 of record NC_092877.1, on the reverse strand, counting down.
CCATGTAAAGTCTGACTGACCCACTTACCCTATCCTAACCTTAAACCTGGTTGAGACTGCTTTCTGGTGACTGTTTTCCTGTTTTGCTCCTTATTCTGAGAATTGTTTTTATAGAGAATGTTGCGTTTATTTCTCACTACAATCTCCCGTTCTCTTCATATTAATTTCCTCACCTGTATTGGCTTTCATTCTAGTTTCAGTGCATTTGTTTTCCCTAGATATGCTCCTCCAAGTCAATGTCTAGCCTTCTTCCAATGCTGCCAAGTTCATGGAATGCATTGCATTCATAACCACCCCACACTTGTTCTCTCCTTGACCTTCTCCAATCTTACTATTTACATATCACTTCATGCAAGTTACCCTCATTAAAGTTTGCTTTTGACAAACCCAAAGGCAAATTGGATGTTTCATCCCTGTTGGGGACTTTGCTCCCTCTTCATAGGATATGTAATACTCTCTTATTTTAATTTTCATTCTGGACTGTCCACCACCATTGACAAAATTATTTATCAACAGGTCTCAGTCCCATCTTTTGTTTTCACCATAGGCATCTTTTACAGTCATTTCATTTTTTTCTTCCATATGTCTACTTTATTATATCAGTTATGAGCTATGTGGTTCAGTTTGAGTCAGGAAGACCTGAGTTCAAATTTCACCCAAATATTTACTAGCACTTTTACTCTGGTCAAGTCATTTACCTCATTTAGCTTCAGATTCTTCATCTATAAGATGAAGAGGGTGAGAGAACTTATCTGACATGACTGACATGAGAATATATATATATATATATGTATATATATATATAAACATATATATGTATACACACATTTATAGATATAGATATAGATATAGATATACACAGATATACACACACATATATTATATAGGGGAATTTGCCAGTCTTAAGGTTCTTCTAAAGGCTTGTTGTTATTATGGTTAATATTATCTCTTAGAGTACCAGTTAAAATGCACCAATGATTGAACTAAGGAGAGGTTTGGTGAGTCATTATCATGACTTGTATAAGCAGTCTCAGCCACGGAAAGCTGAATTGGCATCTTCACATTTGAATGGGGCCAGCATACATTCTGACTCCTCCACTAAGACACTAAAATACTCCTTTGATATTTCCATTTAGTGTGTCCTTGGGGTTTTATAAGCTATGGGAGAAGAACTCAAACTCTCCAGGTACTACCAAGTCAAGAAAAGTTCGTGAATACATAACTGGGTATTATTATGTCTAATATCTGAGGAGTAACCAAGCAAAATTCAGAAGATATCATCTGAAGAAGTTCCGTATCTCAGAATCCCTGGTTTCATGTCTAATGCTAAATGCTACTTTCTACAAAAGGCTTTTCCTGATACCACAAAGGCCAATGCCTTTCTAAAACAAACGAAAAAAAACCAAGCAAAACCACCTTGTAGGTACATTATTTTTATATATATATATATATATATATATATATATATATATATATATATATATATATATATATACACACACACACACACACACATATATATACACATATATATATACACATATACACACATATGTATATAATATGTGTATATATTATATATACATACGCATACACACATACACATATACACATATGTATATATACACATATGCATATACATAAATATGTATATGCATGTATATATATACACACACAATGTATGTATTATGTATATATTTGCTGATCTGAATGTGCTCTTCCCAAAATTGTCTATAAGCCACATGATGGCAGGGACTCTTTTCACTTCTGTCTTTCTATTCCTAGAATTTGGCATATGCTAAAAATTTGATGAGTGTTTGAATAATTGAACAGATCTTAAATATTTTGAATATGGTGATTCATTAAGACATCTTATTAAGTTAGGGATGTTGCCTTTTGCAGAAATGAAACAGAGTTCCCACATCAGTTAGATTACAGTTCTTTGAACATATTCATTTTTTGCTTATTTGTTTGCTTGTTTCTAATTATCCTCAAGCAGAAGGTGATTGCCCTAGGATAGTGTTCTTATTTGAAACAAAGAAGTAAAACCTTGTATCCTTCTTTTTGAGCAACAAACTTGGAAATCCTCAGTTAATCACATAGGAAATGTTGTTAGATACCTGGGGCTATAGGTTGGAAACGTTTTTAGGGCAATTCAGTTGAGTACTTCATTTAGAAACAGTTTTTGAAAGGTGAAGCTTCAGATCGTGTTGTGTTTGAAGACTGTATTCAGTGTCCTAAAATCCTGAAAGTTAGAGCCTGTATGTTTGTAGGAGAAATTAAGCATTGGAGTAGATGCTGTTAGGGGAAAAAAGGAAGCTATATATACATATACACACATGCATACACACATATGCATATAGACACATGTATACACACATATAACATATACACACATACACACATATATTTTATATAAATTATATGTGTATATAGTAAATATATAATCTATAATTATATAAATAATACATATATAATTATATGTAATAAATTATATCATATAATTTATTATTTATATAATTGCATAAATAATGTGATTATATATATATTTATATAAAAATTTTTAAAAAGAAAAGAAAAAATTAACAGAAAAGAATCATTACATAAAAATAATTCATCAGGTCTTTACATGGCAAAGTATTGAATTGAAATGATAAAACCTTAAGGATGAAATTAAATTATATATATTAATATATGTATATATATATATGACATCCTTTGAAATTATTATTGCAAGTAATGTTTTTGGAATTCTCCAGTAAATATTAAATTTTGCTTCAGATACTTATTTTCATCTCTCCCTCTTGCTCTTTCTGTCCATAAACATACAGAGACACAACACACATGTCATATATGGATTATATATTTAAAAAGTTATATTTCTACACATATTTCTTGTTTACAACATTATTTTAGTCTTATTTTACTAGCTTGGAGGTTTTTAATTCAATTCTTTCTGTACCCATTTCCCTGAGTCATTTATCTCTTAAATCTTTAGCCTCCTGTTCTATTGTCTCTATGTCAACTTCTTAACCTGGGTTGAATGACCTTTAAAAATAATAACAATATTTCAATACAATTTATTTCATTTATAACCCTATATATTTTATTTCATGTGTTTTAAAAAATGCAGTTTAGAAATTCTGAGAAAGAATTCACAAAACTCAGAAAGGGGTCTAAGAAACAAAAGGGGTAACAATATGTGTTCTTGACGACATCTCCTTTTGCTGTCCTTGCTACAAGACCAATGTGAGAGATATTGTGTGTGCATGTACATGCATACATGTGTCAGCGTATGCATGAATGTGTTCTTTTTCCAGTTTTTTTAAAGCAATAGCTTTGTCACACACTAATTCATAAAATTGGTTCATCTTTTTTTCTTTCATTATGGTTGACTATGCTTGTTCTCTTTTCTTTATTCCCGTTATTCGAAGTATTTTCTCATTCAATAGTGTACTCATCTCTGCTATCTGTTAGATCAATGATTTTGCTTTGAAGATGTAACTGGAAATATAATATTTCATGAATATTTCAGATTATACTTTCAGAACCTGTTTTTAGATGCATTTTGATAACTTTCCTTTTGAGAAGATTCTATTCCAGTTTTGTATTTCTCATAACTAAGGAACTGGCCAAAGATATTCAAACTGACTTTTGTTAACTGTTATTGACTTTTGGTAATGTTGGTAGTGTAACATTGACATTTTAGAGTATAAACACCATATCTGGTTGAAACGAAAGTTTTGACTTTCTCAGTGCTGGTGTGCTGTGATATATTTAAATACTTTTTCCTCTATTTCCAATAACTAAGGTTATTTATTATTATTATTATTTAAACTTTGACATATTGAACCTTTAAGTTTTTACCATTTCAAATTCAATGCTTTGCCATGTAAAGACCTGATGAATTTTTTCTATTTTTTTATGTAATGCTTCTTTCTGTTAATTTTTTTCTTTTCTTCTTTTAAAAAATTCTAAAGTACATTTTCCTTTTTTAAAGAACCTCTACGGCTTTGGAGAGAAATCTGCCCCGTGTTCAAAATTGTGTAGTCTATTGTTTCTCTTATTGGTTTCTTACTTGAGAAATTATCTGTTGTCTGAGAGAAAACTATGATTTTGACCCCAGGGATGTTTGAGTTAACTCATCTTCCTCCTTCCTTAGGTTGATCTGTTAGTGAGCTGTGGGCGCTTTGGTCAAAGTACATCTAAGAATTACTTAAGATGGAGGAATAGGTTTTGAAGAAACGAAAGAACCTCCTACCAGGTCACTGATTCCTCCATAGTAGATGCCTTTTCCAGCTAAGCGCAGAATACAATTTTAGGAAAGTAATTGTTTATTTGAATCCATAGACTAAGTGAAACCCATTGCAACTGATTTAGAACCCCCTCAGTGAACTTACACAGTGTTATGTTTAATTTTAAGTAGTTTGAAACACTTTTGAATTTTCTTTTCTTTTCTTGGAGATATAAATAAATATTTTCTTTCTTTTTTATTGAGGTTTTTTCTTTTTATTGATGTTTGTATTACTTTCTTTTATTGCAAAATATGTTATTTTTGTTACAGATTATTTACTCACTTTTTAAAAAAAATCATTTTTATGGAGTTAACAAATTAATAAATATATATATACAAAGAAAAAAGAGGTTTGTATAAGAAAATGTGAATCACCATTATGTCCATTTTAACATATGTTTTAAATTAACGTTATTATCAATATTTCCCTAATTGTCTTTTTTGTCTAAATTTTTTTCTCTTTTTAAAAATGGTTCATTGACAATCCTTTCTCTGTTTTCTTTATTTTTAGCATCTCTAAAATTCTCACTAAACCCTAACACAGTTCTCCACTTCTCCAAACTAAAATAATAGGTAAATATAGTCAAGTAAAGTAGATTCACACACTGGCCATGTCTGAAACTATTTGTCTCATTCTGCACTTACAGTCTGTTATACTTTTGTCCAGAAGTAGAAGGCATAATTCAGTGTCAGTCCTATAAAATTTGGATTGATCATTTCATTGATTGGTATTCTCAAGTTTGTTTTTAAAAATTGTTTTCTTTTACAGTATTATTCATTGTACAAATTGTTCTGCTGGTTCTGCTACTTTGCTCTTTAAAGTTTCACACAGATTTCCTCCAGATTAGAACCTTCATTTTTTTGTTGTTGAACAATAATATTGTATTATATTCATATATCATTTTCCAGCCATTGCACAAGTGATGTGAACCCACTTAGATCCCAGCCCGTTATAGTTTTAATGAAAGATAATTATTGTAACTATCCTATGATAAACGAATATGATTTTTGTTTTCTTGTCAATGGTGCCTTCTTTCTTCATGAATTTCCCTGCTGGCAGTTCTGCTTTGAGAATATTTGTTGCTTTATCATATTTGGGAGGTTCCAATCCTTATAGTTTCCTCTTCAGATTGGTGTGTTTCTCCCAACAATAAAACCTCATTTGAGGAAGTACCCATTACATCCAAACTTACTTGAAACCTGAATCAGTCCCATATTCCTTGTTCTCCCTCCATCTATTTCGTTTCTGTTCATGTATTATTTTTACATATGAAAATTTTGGATGCTTGAGGAAAGACTTTCTTTTGATTTAGCACAGTTCCTGTCATATAATACATACTTAGTAAATGCTTCATCTCTATTGCTTTACTTTATATCCTCAAATATATGTTATGTGTGTATATGTGTGTTTACTTATCTTTCTTTGTATCCTATCTATCTCTCTATCATCTATCTGTCTATTATTTTATGTCCCTTGTTTCACATTCAATTTTCTTTTGATTTGCGTGTATTCTTGTGAATAATTAATTTTATTTAAGGTTTCTATATAACTTGAGGCCTCTTTCTGCAATAACTAGCTCTCAGTTGTCTCATTAATAGGACATTGAAAAATGAATGACTTCAACTCCGTCTTTACATGAGGAGGGGGAGAGGAAGAGGTATGGAAGATGGTTGTTAACTGTTATTGACTTTTGGTAATGTTGGTAGTGTAACATTGACATTTTAGAGTATAAACACCATATCTGGTTGAAACTAAAGTTTTGACTTTCTCAGTGCTGGTGTGCTGTGATATATTTTTTTATATCCCAGGGGAGTGACCCACTAATGGGTTTATATTGCCCCTTCACTCAGTATTGGAATCCTTCCTTTTTATCTAATTCCACAATGCTGGATCTTCCTCATACTGTGTTCCAAAGCAGAGGTGAATGGTTTTGATGTTGTTTCCCTGATGATGAGGAAGGAGAGGAAGAGGGGTTAATGCACTGTCCAGAGGGAAAGAATAAAGGTTACTATAGACAAAATCATGAAACATAGGGTTTTTAAACTTTTTGTGTCATAGTGCCCTTTGAAGTCTGAGAAGTCTTTGAACTTCTCAGAATGTTTTTAAGTCATTGAAAGAAATGATAAATTTAAATTAGTGATTAGTGAAAATAAAGTTGATTTTTCCCCCATCTAAGTTCATAAATCGGATGCAATTTCTCCAAAGATTCCCAGGTGGATTCCATGGGCCTAAGTTAAGACCCTTGTTCTAAAAGTAGCTTTTTAGAGTTAACTGAAATGAGTCCCAAACATACTAGAAATGGCTCACATAGTTGACATATTTGCTTTGTAATTGGAATTATTTTGTACTTCGTCCTTGTTGCAATTTTTGTTATTACGTAGCTGTCATATTTCCTGTTGTTTTGAGTAAGTGATGGGCAACCTCATGCCATCATGTCCATTGAAACATTAGTTAGAACTGAGGGAAATTAAGAGAGTTGGAAAAAGGCATTTTAAATCCAAATGGTCCACTAATTATGTCCACAGGAGCTAAATTTTTGCTTACATCTCTTTTTTAGTTCCTCTGTGAACTTTTTTATGCTCCATCTCATATATTCACATAAACTATTTTTTAAAAGCATTTTATTCACTTACCAAGTTTTTTTTTTTTTTTCAGACTGATACTTTGGTACAGTTGCTGTGTTCCCACTAGTCCCTGCCCTGACTTAGGGACATAAACTGTGGCAATGTCCATAGACTCTCTTGACTTATGTTACAGGAAGATAGAAAAGGAGTTGTATCTGGTATGAAAATATCAATTCCTTTCAAATCCCTTACCCTGAATTTTTTTACACTGGAATAGCTGAGGATCTTTCATTTATTATAGAATTAACTCATAGTTTCTCAAATGTCATTGGTCTGAAGATTTTCAAAAGGAAGAGGGGAAATGCAAAATTACATGGAGTTTCTTTTAATAATGGAGTTAAAACACATAGAGAAACACAACATATAAAATATTGACAGTAAGCTATATTTCCATTCACATATGTTATTATGTAGATACATAATATTTAAATAATATGCGCATATAGACATGTGCATATATGCATATACACATATATAAACTCTTGATAATTGTTGCTATCCATTTTTTTTTGTTAACTCAGTAGTTCTAACATTTTATGTTGGTGACCAATTTTCTCCATTAGGCAAACAATAAAGCTATTGATTTTGTCCATTTTCTCCTCTGGTATTCCTGATCACATAGATATATATTCCTGAAATAGGCATAGAGATATGTGGGTGTAATTTTTTTTCCCATTATCTCTACCCAGTTTCATCAGATCACCATCAAGCCTGAACAAAACAGCCTCATCAACAGTGTGTACTGATGTATTTAGCCACAGCTGTAATTTGTATACACATAACCATCCCATCTGTAAATTTGGACTACACTGAGACTTTAGCTGGCCTGAAATGTGTTGACATGCCTCCAGATCTGTTATTATAGGTAGAGTGTTGGAGGGCAGAAGGACAGATGGCAGGGCAATGAGAAAAACATTGTAGTTAATAACAAAGATTGATATCATCAAGATATTAGTGTGATGCATCATACCAAAGGAATGAACTATTGTATTGGTAAGCAAACATCAAGTACAAAAGATAATAGCTCTGGGTAATAGAACTGCTTTACTACTAAACTAATTTTCCAAAATATTAAATTTCTAAAGCTCTTACCAACCACAACTAAGATTATGCCTACTAATAATAGCTAGTATTTTTGGGTCACCCCAACCCCCATAAACTCTGGGGGCTTCTTCTAGGATAAAATATAAAATCCTTTTTTTTGATCCTTAACGTTTTTCTTAATGTGGCCCTTTCCTACTTTTTCAGTCTTCTATGCCTTAGTCCTCTCTACTAACTATACTATCCAGTTATGCTAACTGCCTAAGTATGCGACCTCCTCACATGCTTCTATGCCTTTGCATTGGTTGGCTGCCATACCTAGTATAATCTGACCTCTTACCTCTTGCTCTTAGTTTCTTAGTTTTTTTTCCCCTTCTTTCACGTTTCAACTTAAATCTTATTCTCTTTCAAATTTTCTGTCCCTCTTCTAATAATGCCTTCCCCTTTTGAATTATTTCATCTGTTCTATACATATCTGTTATATATACCTAATTATTTATATGTTGGGCCAGTTAGGTGGCATGGTGCATAGAGTGCCTGGACTTGGAATCAGAAAGACTCATCTTCTTGAGTTCAAATCTGATTGCTGGTACTTACTAGCTGTGTTACATTGGGCAAGTCACTTAACCCTGTTTGTCTCGTTTTCCTTATCTCTAAAACTGATCTGGAGAGAAAAATGGCAAATCAGCTAGTATCTTTGCCCAAAAAACCCCAAATGGGATCACAAAGAGTTGAACACAACTCAAACAACCAAAAAACAATTCACCTCTTATCTCACTAATTAAAATTTATACACCTTGAGGGTAGGGACTATTTTTTTTTTTTCTTCAGAGTTTAGCACAGTGCCTGGGTACATAGTAAAGAATAACTACATCTTAAAATGAAAAATAAATTACAGGGCAAAATATCTCCTCTTATTCATTTAACTTCCCATATAGTTGTAGGGGTTCAATATCTATCTATCTATATCTATCTATCTATCTATATCTATATCTATATTTATATCTATATCTATCTATCTATCTATATCTATGTAGATATAGATAGATAGATAGATAGATAGATAGATAGATAGATAGATAGATAGATAGATAGATAGATAGATAGATAGATGTAGGTTAGAAGCTTCTCCAAGAGTTTTTAATGTTTGGTCAACATAACTTTTGACTTATTCCTGAAATGCTTTTTTGTATTGAAGTTGCCCTGTATCAGAATGCATGTATATTTGTGAAATGTGTGTGTATGTGTGTGAGAGTATATCTGAAGCAACATTCTACACTGGATAAAGTGTATCTTCCCTCCCCAACCCTGAACTGTAAAATTTAGGCTCCTCAAAATCAGGGACTTTTGTTTTTATTTATCATTTATCTCCTTGTCTTTCTACAATCTTTTTATTCTTTCTTTTCCATCTATCTGTCTTCTCTCTCTCTCTCTCTCTCTCTCTCTCTCTCTCTCTCTCTCTCTCTCTCTCTCTCTCTCATATCTAGGATATAGCACAGCATGCATAGTACATGGTGCTTATTGAATAAATTAATTATTTCAGAGCTTTTTTAGAACTCTTCCCCCCAGGGTAACCAGGAAATATGCTAAGGAAGTGGAATTTCAGTATATCATAGAGGACTGGTGGAAATAAAATGAAAAGGTGGGGAAAATTTCACCTAAAATATTTAATATATGTTAACACAGTGCTCAGAAAATGCTGCTTATAAAAGAGTTCGTGTATTTAAATCTAGTAGCTACCTTACAACCTCAAGACAAGAATGATCCTGTTAACTAAATGTGGCTTGCTGAACTGATGACCTAATAGAAATGGTCAGTCATGCAGAATATAGCCTTTATACAAAGGGCAATTCTTGTTTCTCATCACGATGGATATTAGCTACATAACTTCGTAGGAAGGTCATTAGTATGTACACTATGGAACCCATTTCATTTCTACTAATAACTAGATGATTAGAGAGTTTGTTTCTTATGAATATCAAATGTGTTTTGTACTCCTTTGTAAAAATTAAAGTTAAAAAATAGTTCTAGAAGCTTGATGTAGCATATCATAATTTCAGTTCTGATTCACATTTAAACAAAGAGAGTGGGTTCATATTTTTCCGTTGTTTTGATTCTTTTGTTTATATGTAGAAGGGTATACATTTTATTTTCTCCTAAGCATGAAAGACACAAAACACATTTAACTTATTTCTTCAGCCTTCATTTATTTATACTTTAGTTTAAGGGCATTACTGCACTATATGGGAAATATCCAAGTATTAGACCTGCTAAAAACAAGGCACTGACCAAGTTGCTGAGTGAAGACAATTACTTACTAGCTGTGTGATAAAGTTAAACTGTCCTTCTGAAACTCTGTTTTTCCTCTATAAAATGAGAATTATATATATTTTTTTATACTTCTCAGGGGCCTTGTGAGGAAAGGATTTTGTGAATCATCAAATGCTCTCTCTCTCTCATATACATGTATGTGTGTATATATATATACATATAATACATACATACAGTGTATGTATGTAGATAATGAGTGTAGATAGATATATTTATCTATATCCATAAGTAGTTGTTTTTTCAGTTTTGTCAGACTCTTTGTGGCTGATCCCATTTTGGATTTTCTTGGTAAAGACACTGCAATGGTTTGCTATTTCCTTCTCCAACCCATTTTATAGATGAAAAAACTGAAGCAAACAGGATTAAGTGACTTGACCAAGGACAAGTTTTGTGTTGATTCCAGATTTGAACTAAGGAATATGAGTCTTTCTGACTGACCACTGTACCATCCAGCTGCTAGAGATACAAGTGATTCTTGATGTCCATAAAAACTATTGTGTTTTCTGTGAGCTTCCTTCTGAAAGTAAAATATTTTTTCAACTTCATCTCCTAAATACAAGTCTTTATAGACTAAGATTGTAATTATCACTAATTAAATTACATTTCTTCATGATTTGCTAAGCACTTTCACAGCAATCCTGTCAAGTCAAATAACTGGCCCCATTTTATTAATGTGGAAACTGAGGATCAGAAATTTTAAATGATTTTTCTAAGGTCATAGAGCAAGAAGTTATAGAACACAGGAGTCAAACTGAGTCATCCTGACCCTACATCTTACTTTTATATCATAATCCCTCTCCAAATCAGTCTAAACTTTTACATAACAGGAAAATAGAAACTCAATGAGTGCTACTTCTATTTAAATAAAAATACTAGTGTGTCTCTGTCTTTCTCTTTCTCTGCTTATCTCTTTCACACACACCCCCACCTCCCTCAAACACCCTCACAAATATACCACATGAGTCTTGATCCTTCACTTCACTATTTAAAATAGAAAAAGTCCAGAAAAAGATATTCTATAAGGAATGAAAAAGTCCATACATGGACTTAGCACAAGTCAGGAATAAGGCTCTTGATTTGGTTACATGACACCTGATTAATATTCAAACTGATTTTTGATTGATATTATTAATTGAAAACAGCTTGCAGAGTCTAGCTTGCCAATTACTTGGCAGAACAGGAAGCAGGGGCTCAGAAGAAGCACTTTTTAGTAAATGACTTTCTGGGCTTCCCTTTCTTCTGCTTCCATGAAGTGGTGAAGCCAGATTGTTTTACTAACAAGATGTCAGCTTCTATCTTTACAGAAGCAAAGCATTCATACCATGACATATTTTCCCCCATTATATCATAATGAATGTCTTTCCCATTATCATGTCTATGACAAGCCCTGGTAAACAGTGGAGCCAAAGAATAAAGCTCAGTATCTTTGCTGTTTCAATTGAAGATAAACTCCGGTTCCTGGGGCAAACAATGATTATTTATACGGATTGCGCATTTAGTGTTGAGTCACCTCCAAAAGGACCCGTTGACATTTTCTGTGATTATTCCTCTCTTTCACCTGCACTGAAATCATTTTCATTTCAAGACACACTGGGCTTGTTAAAACAAATAAACATATCACAAGATGAATTTGGAAGTCAATGACCAAATGGTTTCGGGGATTTTTGCCGTTATTTCCTTCAATTTTTTAGTGACTAAGAGCCAAAGGAAACTTTGACAATGTTTCCATATACTGGGGAAAACTGTATTCAGCAAGGATGAGAGATTGTAGGGTTGTTTTTAATTATTTTGAGGAGTGGAGGGAATTCAAGGTTATTGTGATGCTAGAAGGAAGAGGATAATAAAGAAAACATTTAATTATTTGAAAATGATCATCCTTTCATTGTGCTCTGTTATCTTCTATCCTGTCTCTTTTCTATCTCTGTGGCTCTGCTTCTTTTCCCATCTTTCTGGCTTTCTTTGTATGTTTCTGTGTCTTGCTGTCTGTCTCTTTTACTCTCTCGGTCTCTCAATCTCTGTCTTTCTTTTTGTCTGTCTCTGTCTCTCTGTCTCTCTCTGTCTCTCATTGGCAGTCCGTCTGTCTTTCTCCATGTGTCAGCCACTCACAGATCTAATCCATTTATGAAATTACTAATTGGCATGGGAACTTTAACCTGCTGTTTGCCCCTTCCTGGGCTTTATGATGCACCATCACTCTAAAGGACTTACTGTATATTGATGCTAAACAGTATAGATATACTATTAGCATAGCCTACTGGAGTCCAGGACTCTGGAGCTCAAGGGCTGCACCAATCTTAGTCTCTTCAGTAGCAAGGCTTTTATATCATCATGCCTGGGCTCTCTGGGTTTTCACACTACTCTCTTCTGATTCTCTTCCTACTTGTCTCAGTATCCTTTGCTGGTACATTTTCCAGATCACACCCCACTGTAGAGTGATTCCCAAATGTAATCCTTTCCTGCCTATCCTTTGTAGACTCAGCGATATTATCAATTCTCATAGGTTTAATAATAATAATCTCTGTAATCATGAGATCTATATATAATATATATATATATATTTAACTATCTGTAAATAACCTACATCTATATCTATCTAGTGCCAATCTCTCTGCTTATCTTCAATCCTACATTACCATTTTCATACTGGTCATTTCAAACTGCCCTGGAGAAAATTCACACTCAAAATATCCCTAAAGAACCTATTATCTATACTCCCCTACCCATTTCTCTTCCAAAGGTCCTTCTTTCTGGCCAAGGCCCCATAATTCTTCCATCCTTTCCCTTTCATTACCTTGGAATTACTCACAGCTCTTCACTTGCCCTCAGCCCATGTATATAAGTTATTATTAAATCTTTCCATGTTTCCCTCCATATCTTATCTTGTATCTAATGTCTTCTCTGTATCCACAAAAGTACCAATTTATGTCAAACCTTCATCATTTCTCCTCTGAATTACTATAACAGCCTCTTAAACAGCCTGATAGAGTACTCCCTTCCAACCTCAGTCCATCTTCCGCATTATGGTCAATGTGATTTCCCTTAAACTTCTCTCTAACACTGTCTTTCCCCTACTCATTAAAGTCCAGTGGCTTCCTAATGCTTCTAGAATGGCATTAGACCCTTCAGTTTAGCTTTTTAAAGGTGTTCAAAGACCTTGCTTCAAATTATCTTCCCAGCCTCATTGCATATCACCTGTCCCAGATACTCTGAATTCATCCAAACTATATTTGACTATTTTGTATTTATAAATATTTTATCTTTATATTTATCCTTTATGTACTTAATTGTCATTATCTGCCTGTTAGAAAGTAATCTCCTTTAGACAAATGCAAATCAAAACAACTCTGATGTAACATCTCCTACCTATCGGATTGCTAATACAGCAGAAAAGGAAAATGATAAATGCTAGAGAATATGTGGGAAAATTAGGACACATGCAATGTTGGTAGAGCTGCAAACTGATCCAATCACTCTGGAAAGCAATTTGCAACTATGCCCAATGAGCAATCAAGCTATGTATTCCCTTTGATCTTGCAATACCAGGACTAGGTCTGTGTCCCAAATTACAGCAGCCCTTTTCATGGTGGTAAAATATTGAAAACTGAGGGAATGCCCATCTATTGAAGAATGGCTGAACAAGCTGAGGCATATAAATGCAATGGAATACTGTTGTGCAGTAAGAAATAAGGGACAGGTAGTTTTCAGAAAAAGAAGCATGGGAAGATTTGTATGAAGTGATACAAAATGAAATGAGCTGAACCAGAAAATATTGTACATAGTATCAACAATGTTGTGTGATGATCAATTATGAATGATTCAGCTCTTCTCAGCAACACAGTGATCAAAGACAAGTACAAAGGACTCACAAAATTAAATGCTGTCCATACCTAGATATAGAACGGATGGATTTTTACGCAGATCAAAGCATATTTTTTCATTTTATTCTTTCTCATGTTTTTTTTTTTTGATCTTTTGATCTTTTCTTCTCTCAAGGCTGTGATTAATTTGGAAATATTTTTCCATAGTAGTGTAAGTATACATTATATCAAATTCTCTACCATTTTCAGAAGAGGAAGGGGAGAGAGAAAAGCTAGAATTTAAAATCTGATAAATAATGAATGATAAAATTTTTTTCTGACATGAAACTAGGGAAAAAAAGCTATTCAATTAAAAAAATTTGGAATTATTCTTCCCCCCCAAAATGTAATCTTTTTTTTTAAATAGGGATTGTTTCACTCATTAATATTAATTAATTAATTAGTTAGTTAATTAATTCACCACTCATTAATATCCCTGACACAGTGGAAAAGACGAGGCATTTAAGTTCTTGTTTTATTTTTTGGAGTGAGTGTTGGCACATAATTTTTTGTTTGCAGATGATTGTGCACTCGGTGCAGCTTCTAAAGCTGAAATGCAACAAAGTATGGATTGATTCTCTCTTCTTTGTGCTAATTTCAGACTAACAATCAACACCAAGAAAACCCAAGTACTCCATCAACCAGCAACACACCATCCATATGTGGAACCATCAGTTACAGTAAATGGGTAAGTTTTGAATACTGTTGATAGGTTCATTTACCTTGGCAGTATACTTCACAGAGATATACACATTGATAATGAGGTTGACACACACATTGCCAGATGTAGTTCAGTGTTTGGGAGGTTCTGAAGGAGAGTGTGGGAGAAAAGAGATGTTAGGCTGACTACCAAACTGAAGGTCTACAGAGTCATTGAGCTGACCTCATTCTTGCATGACTGTGAAACCTGGACAGTCTACCAGCACCATGCCAGGAAACTGAATCACTTCCATTTGAATTGTCTGAGGCAGATTCTCAAGATCACCTGGCTGCGTAAGATCTAAGACACTAAGGTTCTTTTTCATACTAATCTGCCAAATATTCAAACTCTACTGCACAGAGCACAACTCCACATTGTTTGAATGCCAAATATATGCTTGCCAAAAAGACCATTTTATGGAGAACTCACACAAGGCAAATGATGCAAGAACATTCTCCAGGTCTCTCTTAAGAACTTTGGAATTAATTGTGTGACATAGGAGACACTGACACAGGACCAGCCAGCCTGCCATGCCCTCATCAGATAAAGTCTATGAGAAAAGCAGAATTAAAGTAGCTCAAAAGAAATGCAAGATGTGTACATTTAGAGAATCTACATCAAATGTTTCTATGGACTATTCTTACCTGACCTCTGGTAGAGCATTCTGAGATTGTATTGGTCTGATCAGCCACAGATGGACACACTGTGACTTGACTCTAACATAGTGTTGTCATTTTGGTCTTCTTCAAGAGCAAACAATAGCAACAACTTGGTATAAATAAATTCTGCAAAATATTTTGGGATGGTGCAAAGCATTTTACAGACTCTTTTGTGTAAGTCTCTATGGCATTATTATTGATCTGTAGATATCTTGGCTGTTATTTTCAGCATCTTGTACCATATTGGGTAGTATCTGCCCATGGTTTCTTTCTCTTTTTCCTTCCTCCCCTGTTTACATTTTCTCTTCAATGTTATAATTAGTAGGGATGAGATGGCCCCACTACTTAACTCCAATTTAATGTTTGTTTAATATCAAGCATACTAATAAGTATGCAGGAAAAGCAGATTCCTTGCAGTGTGATTTAAGAAAAGATTATTAATGTGCAGCCACCTGTAAGCAATGTAGCAGAAGACAGAGCATCAGTGATATATTCATTCTCAGGCTGTCTTGACACTTTTTTTTAATAAGCTAACTTCTGTTTAGGAAATGAGTTAAATTCATTTTGTATAAAAAGAATACTGGGTTATGTATCTATTTATCTATGATGCTGACTAAGGAAAATTGACAGGATTTCCACTAGAAGGGTGGGGAACCTGCATTCTCAAGGTCAAATGTGGTCTGGAGAATGCAGGTTCCCCATTACTACTACAGATGCTTTCTTAGAGTATTTTTAAATATGTAAACTAAAATATACAAAGTTACAAAGGAAATTAATTATATTGAAATTCAAGTGTTATAGGATATGCATATGCATATATATATATATATTTGCATATTAATCTAATACAGTGACTAAAATACATTTTCATTAATTTTTAGAAGGAATTAAATATTGTCCATTTGTGTTTTTATGTCTTATATGTATAACATACATTTTATATAGACAACATGTATTTTAATCATTAATTAATGGGGTATTTTATTGGACACCAACAACTCAACCCCAGTATGTTACTGTTTTTCTCTCAGTAAAACAAAGAAGGGTTAATTTTTTCAACCTTTTTGAGAATCTACACACAAAATAAGAATGCTTTGAGAAGCATTGATCTGATTCCATAATTCTGAGAAATAAAAAAGAAAGAATTTGACTTAGTAATGTTAAGATTTTGTTAAATCCCTAATAATTACATTGGTATGTTTATTATTATTACTTCCAAAGAATTATCACTGATTAATTAATGATTTAAATGCATGTTGTCTATATAAAATGTATGTTATCCATATAAGACATAAAAACAAGAATGGACAATATTTCACAATTATATAGGATATCTTTGGCTATCAAGTCCAATTTATACCTAAAAATAATTCACTTCAAAAAATACTTGACAAATGTTCACCCAATGACCCTGAAGACCTGCAGTAAAGAAGAATCCATTCTTTTCTGAGACAGTCCTTTCTATTAGATAGATCTAATTGTTAGGGAGGTTTTTACCCTTTATTTTGCTTGCTTTTGTTTTGTTTTGTTTTTGTTTTAAATTGAGTTTTTGGAACTACCACACCTTTCTGTTTTCTGTTACAAAGTAGAAAAGGTCAATCCCTATTCCATATGATAATCTTTAAGTTTTTAACAACAATAAAAAACACCTTCAAGGCTTTTGATTTCCTATTCCAAACATCTCAAGATATTCCATTGATTCTCATGTGTTATGGAAGGTAACTCTTTCAATATTATAGTTACTTACATGAAGATATATTTTGACTTGTCATTGTCCTTCTTAAAACATGACAAGGAAAACTAAATGCAATAATCCACATCACTTTTCACCAGGGAATAAAATATGGCTTTCAAAATTATAGAGGAAAACAAAATTTTTAGAGGCAAGTAAATGACATAAGAAAATATCATTCTCTATTACTTTCTCTTACTGGTAGTTGAGTTGCTGTTTGCAGCTCTATTTTCATTCAGTATACTTGGAGTTGGCTAGCAAACATACTGCAAATTTTTAGGATGTTAAAGCACACATAAGAACCAGTACTGACTCTAAGTACATTAGAAGTCTACTTCCTAAATTCTTAGATATCAGATTGAAGAACTAGCTATCAGGATAGGATGAAGTCTTTAAACTATGTTTTATCTTAATGAAACATCCCTACTTTAAGTAAAAGTAAACAGGAGAATTATATGTTAATATGTAAGAATTGCCTCCAGGATGCTGACTGGAAGTGATAAATGACAAACTTGAGAGAGTAAAGTGTTTGTTTTGTAATAAAAATAAGAGGGCCCCTTTAGTTGTCCTGAACATTCCATGATAGTATGGATTACTGTTCAGGGTCCTGAAAGTGCCCCATAAATCCCAATGAACAAGCATGAATCCAATTTAGTGACTGTCACCAGTTCAGTGGAACTATTGTGTCATTATTCTGCTAAAAATCTCGGATTTATAAAGCACCACCAAGGAACTCAAATTTTGTTGATTTATTGGCATTGACTTAGGACCCACTGAGTAATACTCTTAGACTAGTAACTCTGGATATTTGGAACTAAATATAAATGGATCCACTTTGTAGTAAATACATATCCACAAGTTTAGGAAACTGTTCTTTTTCTCAAATAGGGTGCTTCTTTGCAAGGGCTGGAGTGCCTTCTTTATCCCTGAAACAATCATGCTTTGGGAAAATGTCAAAACATTCTGGGTTCAGTAACAAAACAGTAATATCAGCATCAATAAGTTTACTATGATTTATCTCCTATTACAGTGGAAACTGACTAGGACACTTCTATATTGGGTTTATTCAAGCTGTTCTCCCCTGTGCTATTCAAATACTATACGCATTTTATGTCACAGAACTGACCATTTCATCATTTATTATACATGTTCAAATTTATAAATTATTATTTTCTCCATATACCTTCAACTATATCTGAATAAGCTACATTTAATAAGAAAATTAATCAATGAATTGGTTGTGCTCTCATTATTTCAGTTGTGGACTTTGCATAAAATCAGTGACCAGGACTAGGGAGTTATTAATCTTTTTTCTACCATATTCTGATTAGTCCATAACTGAAGTATTATTTTCAGTTCTTAGGATAGTCTTTGATAGGCTGGAAGACCCACATGGCAGGGCAAAATGATAGGGCAAGGTCTTGAGATGATGTGATAGGAGAATTACTTAATGGGATTTTGAATGTTTATCCTGAGGTGGGAGAGGGAGGGAGTGATGAAGAAGGGAAATGATAACTTTCTTCACATATGTGAAGGATTGTCAAGGAAAAGAAGGATTAGCTTGCTCTATGTGAACAGAAGTAGAAGCCATGGGAGATGTTACATAAAGGCATGTCAAAGCTAGAGATAAAGAAAAGCTTCCTAAGAATTAAACCTGTTCCAAAGTAAAATGTGCTGCCTCAAAAGGTAGTGAATTCCCCTTCTCTAAAGGCTTCCAGAAAAAAAGTTCCCATCTACTTTTCAGGTCTATGGTAGAGAGGATTCTTCTTAGGTGTAGCTTGGGCAAAATGGATTCTCATGTCCATTTAGCTTTTTATTTTTGTTCTCCTGTGTCCTGGTATTAATTTTTGTTGAAATTAAGAGGACAAGCATTGACTTTACAGTCATCTTCTATTATATAACTATAGATGGTTCCATTAAGATTGAAACAATATTAAGGGTTTTAAATAAAAATACTTTGTAAACAACTGGATATAGAGTAGGATTTTGTGCCTGTGAAAATAGTTAAAACATTAGGATAATGCTGAGGAAGCTGCAGGAAATTTTCTGAATATACTTTTAAAAGGAGATACATTCTTATTAACCTAAAGTAATTTGCATATATCATTGCCTGGAATAAATCCTTTCCATCCCTTTGATTGTGTGATAGTAAGTATGTGACATGGTCTGGAAAGTAGGCTTTCCCTATTTATTCCACTAGAAATCCTATTTTTTTCCAATATTATGAAAGATTTCAGAAGGAAAACATACACATACACACACACATACATATACACACCAATACCCACACAATAATAAGAACAGATATGTTAAGCTTCTGGAAATGAGATTGGTCAATAAGTAACAGAATTGTAAGAGGTTCGGGTAAGTGCTTCTTTTTCATCCTACAGTTTTGTTCAGAATCGACAGGAGTTTAGATACAGTTATTGGCTATTTTCCATAGAGCAGTTATGCATAATCTTTGAAAAATATTTCAAGAACTAAATTGTAAGGAGAGCACAAATATGAAATATTTCTACGTTCCTTTTCTTGTTGTCTGCCAGTCTATACATCATCCCCATGATGTCATTAGTCCTTTTCAAGAACAAAGGACAAACAGAAACCACAAAGGTTCTGCATGAAGTCTATACGCAGAGAGAAGAATTTCCAGGGCAGGTGTTATGAATTAAACCTTGTCATTCATCTTCCTTAAATGTGTTCCTCATTGCAGTTATGGTGGTCTGTTTAATATTATCCCTCCTGTATTTGGGGGAAATAATGAGCTGTTTTTAAGAAAACATTTTGTTCTAACTGCCATTAACATGTTAACTGAAAGTAGCAGTCACTACCTTCTGGGGACCCAACCTGACAATTCAGGCAGAAGTTGGAAAATGCTATCTTCCTTCCTTCCTTCCTTCCTTCCTTCCTTCCTTCCTTCCTTCCTTCCTTCCTTCCTTCCTTCCTTCCTTCCTTCCTTCCTCCCTTCCTTCCTTCCTTTCTCTCTCTTTTTTCTCTCCCTCTTCCTCTTCCCCTTCTTTTTCTTCTTCTTCCTTTTTCATTTATTTTATCATTTGTATTTTTTTCCCCAAAAGGTGAGACAATTTACTCTTTTTTCTGCATGGTTTTCATTTTTGATTTCTTGAAATACAGCTCTGGAAAGACAGACTTTTAAAAGCCCATTGTGTTTTAAATGGAGTTAAATAACTCCACTTTAAAAGCTAAATCATTATGGCTTTCAAGGAATGTTCAATAATGTCCCCAATGCCAGCCTCTGTGGCTCACAGTGATGATTTTAATGGCTTAGAATGAGTATTAATTGTTGTTGTGTTTGTCCTTCATTCTCTAAGAGGACCATGACATCAAGATGATGACCTGGCTTGAGTGTAAATAGCAGCTGAAAACCTGAGGTTCTTGTCCTCTCAGCTGATAGCTTTGTCATGGCAAATTGAGCCATTTCTTGTCTCAACCCTTACCAGACTTTAGTCATTGAATAGTTATGGCCTCGAACCAATTGAGACCTGGGAAAGTCAAGAAAGGCTAAGTCATCCACTGCATCCTGACCCATCAGTAGTCATCTCCATCTTTGTCTTGCCACTGGACTTCAATGGCTCTGAATGAGACTGTGAGTCTGGTGAATTTGCACAGCTCTGCTCCACTCATATCCACTTCACACACAAGTCAAGACATCACCCTTGTGATATCATTAGTCCTCTCTGAGAATGAAAGACAACCAACAGCCAATCTAAAATAAATCTGAGTGACCTAGATTAGCCAGCTGTATGTGTTTTTTTAAGGTGTATTAATCTTGCAAGCAAGTTAAAACAAACAAAAAATACTCATTTCCAAATCACGAAACATTTCCTAACTGGACAATGTTAATACAAGTAATTTTTTAAAAAATAATGTTTTATATGAAATCTTTAACAATGAAGCAGAAGAAAGGGAGATCTCATTTAAGGAGTGGCATTTGGGATAACCTTTGAAGAAAGCACTGTATAAAAAGATGGAGATGTGAGAAAGATGAACATTTCTGTCCTGGGGGACAGGCAGAGGATAGAGATGGAATTTCACATATAAGGAAAAAAGTAGGCTGGTTTGATTGGAATATGGGATGCTTCAAGGATACTAAAGTGAAATCAATTCATAAGGAGAGATTGGGAGACTTGAAAAATGAATAAAACTAATTTAAAAGCTTTTGTGTCAAAATACTGCATTGATTCACAAATTAAGCAAATTGTGTAATTAGAGTTAAGAAATTGCTGGCTTCCTCTAACTCATCCTCTCATTTTATATAATGAGGAAACTCAAGGCCAAATTGATGACTTGCCTAAGGATACACTTGTAGTAAATTGCAGAGAGGATTTGAATCAAGGTCTTTTCACTCTAAATATTATTCTCTTCCTATTCTCTCTCTCTCTTTCTCTCTCTCTCTCTCTCACTCTCTCTCTCTCTCTCTGTCTCTCTCTCTCTGTCTCATATACATATTTCTCTTGATAACTGAAATTTAAAAAAAATGGAAGTCATTTCAATCATGAATAAATATTTATTAAGTAACAATATACATGACATACCTGCAAATATCACACAGGTTTTCTATTTAGACAATTAACATATTATGATTGTCCTTTTGTCCAAATGAGATCATAGTTTTGGGAGCAATATTGTATTTTTTTCTCCACTACAGGCCTAGCACATTGTTAGTGCTATGCAAATGCTTATTCCCCATCTGATAAATAGTGCTGATTTCAGTCCTGTATATTCTACAGACTCAAAAAAGAAAATTACACCAACTGACACAGAATTCTTAGCATAGAAAAGAGTTGACAAAGGGTTAATATTTTAATTTAGAAGCTCTCCACCATGAAAATAGCAAATATAATTTAATTGTAATTTCGCATGATTAATAGGCAAGATTTTCCTTCTTAATTTCATCATGAAGTCTGTTAACTATGGCCTTTTTGTTAAATTATTTTAATTTCCTGAGAGATCAAGTTGCTATTTCATGCAGTCTGTGATATCAGAACACCTTATATTATTATTTCTAATTTTCCTATCCACTATATTTGATTAATGGTTTACGCTGATCAATCTTATGCTCTGGGAGACACAAGCTGATAGTCTTTATTTCATCAAATAAAACTGCCTAGATGGAAGCAGGGCCCTGATGAGTTTCTGAGCATTGGTGTACAATTTACAAAGTTGTGAATATTACTTTTTTTAAACATTCTCTCTTCAACATTCACTACCGCTTCAGAGGAATCATGCCTCAATTGGGCAAGATTTTTTTTAACATGACAAACTTTGATAAGATTTAAAATGAATGTTTGAATATTAATTTTTTTAAAGCTCCTCTCCCCCCAAATAAAACTTTTGGAAAATATTTGCTCAGTATCATGTAATCCCAGACAATCTGCCAATCCCTTTCCTCCTGTATATTACCACTAGTATGTATGTGGTATGTTATGGTTTGCAAAGTGCTTTAGATATGTTAGTTTATCCGATCCTTCATTCATGGCTAATGTATATGTGCATGTATCTGCATGTATGTGTACACATAGACATATATAACAAAACTATTACTTCTAATATAACATTTACATGGTACTTTACATTTTACAAAGCGCTTTACAGATATTATCTCTTTTCAAACTCACAACATCCTTAAGGGTTGGTTACTATTATTATCCCCATTTTAGAGATGGGGAAACTGTAGTAGCCATAGGTTAAATGACTTCTCCAGCATTCCACAGCTGGTATTTGTGCCACCTACCAGGCACACATATACACATATTCCCTAAGATGTATTTGCTTATACATATCTAAAGGATGTGCACATACATATGTATTTGTATGTATACATACATGCGTGTGTTTGTATATATATGTGTGTGTATACACACATACCCATATATACATATATACTCCTGTGTATGTGTGTATATTCAAAGAAATTAAAATATTCAAAGCACTTGCTTTCCCGTAGTAATAATAATATTGGTAACAGTAGAAGTAGGAATAGTAGGATTACAAGTATTACCAGTACCACTGGTAGTAGTAGTGTTGATCCTATGAATGGATTTACTATAATTTTTCTTAATGGACCTGTCCAACATGCTTCAAGCTATTCTATGGTTTATTTAATAATTTGTGAATGCCAATACAGAATTTGGGCTGCCTATTTGTTATCCATCCCCCTCTGTAAATAATTACATGACCTCTTTTTCCAGTCACACATATCACCGATATGGCTTTTATCCCACCTTTCGTATACAAGTACTCTCTCAAAATATGCCTTGTCCACTGAGCTAATTGCAATTTTGATTCTTATGAAAATTGTATTGCTCATTGAGTTGCAGTCATGTGCAACGAATGGGTTAACACTAGATTGCTTTTTTTGTTTTTTTGTTTTTTTGTTGTTGTTTAGATTGTTTTTTGTTGAGAGAGAAACTTCATAAGACAAAGACTATGGAAAGCCCCGCAGGCCATCATTATTTTATCCACCATTTAATCAATAAGCATTTATTAAGCACCTGCTATGTGCTGACCCTGTGTTAACAGCAAGTGATATAAAAACAAAAAAATGAATTAGGCAATGTGCTCAATAGATTTACTTCCTAGTATATATATTTGTACTATATAAGGGTAAGTATTGGATCAATGAATTCTTTGATGAAAAGCATCATATATATATATATATATATACATATATGTATACAACATGCACACATTTTTATTAGTATATGTATTTGTCAATGTACATACATATTTGCATATATAGGCACATATTCACATATGCATAAATGAAGAATCAAATGAGCTAACATATCTAAAGCACAATGCACCATACAAATGCTCGTAAAGATAAAGATATGTCCCCTCTAAAACATGTCATTTTAGTGAGATTCCTGGGAGTTAAATGATTTATCCCCAGTCCCACAGGTAGCATGTGCCATTATGAGTCATAGGAGAGACCTGAATCCTAGTTTCCCTGTCTTTGCGAACAGTTTCTATGCAGTACACCATCCAGCCTGTCTACCAAAATTACAAGGTGCCCTAACACTAAATAAACATTTCATCTTGGAAAGCATTAATTTTAAAAGATTTAACTGCATTAAAACTTTTGGGGCACCCAGTATACCAAGAAAATGCAAGAGAATTTTGTATGAGGAAACAAGTAGCTGGGAGAATCAGAAAAAGCAGTATGTGCAGCCCAGGAACTGCGGTTTGGAGGAAGCTAGGGATTCTAAACAGAGAGGAGGAAGAGAAAATGCATTCCAGGTGGGGAGTGCAGATTGTACAAGATAAAAAGGCAGGAAATTGAGCACTTTGAGAGGAATATCAACACAAGTTTGGTTGGACAATAGTGAACTTGAAGGGGAATAATATAACATAGAAAGGGAGAAATGAAATTGTGAAGGATTTGAAAACTGAAACAGAGAAGTTTATATGGGATCCTCACAGTCAATGAAAGCTGTTTGAATTTTATTGAGTACCAGAGGTGACATGGTATGAACTATGTTTAAGAAATATCACTTTGACAGTTGTGTAGAGGATGAATTAGAGAGAGGCAAGGAGACTAAGAGGCTATTTACATAATTCATGTTATAGAGGATGGGTGCCTGAATTAGTTTGATTCCCTAATTTCAGGTAAATCTCCTAAAATAATAATAATCATACTCATCACCATCATCATCACCACCATCATTAACTCACTGGACTCACCCAAATCCAGAAAATGATGAAAAGCTGGCCAACCTATGTATCAAGGGCAGATAATAGCTTGGTTGCTGCTCTGTTATCTATATAATATAAAAAAACCCAATATGAGGTAAGCTTCCACTTAGTGGGTATATCTTTTATAGAGAATTTATATTGTTGTTATTTTTCAGTCATGATCAGTTCTCCATGACCCTATATGATATTTTTTTGGCAGAGATACTGGAGTGGTTTTCCATTTCCTTCCTCAGCTCATTTTACATGTGAAGACCTGAGGCAAAGAGAGTTAAGTAACTTGCCCAGGTTCACATAGCTATTAAGCATATGCAGCCAGGTCTGAGATCTTCTTGATTTTACGATCAGCACTCCATTGACTCAGTTACAGAGTTGCCCCTAGAGAATATATAGGACGGTATAAAGAATTCCACATCAGGAGAAGGTTTCATGTGCTATGATCTACGCCACTGTAAAGAATATACGCACTATGACATTCTCCCTAATTGATCTCAGTCTAGGCTAACAATAAATTTTTTAGCTTTGCCCACCTATATGCAGCCAACAGAACTTTTCTACACTCAGCAACAATCTTAAAGGATGGTTGAATATCAGGTATTGATACAGGAAATCTATCTCTTCTCTGACTTTCAAAGTATGAATTTAATTTCTAGACACATATAAAAATCATGTTATCTCTCTTTAACTTCTATGATTTTCTTTCCCACTTTATGAGGAGGTAGAGTTACTTAACTGTTCATTTTCTTTTGCTCCCATTAGTTTCTTGCCCACTGATCATAAGTGATAATTGCCGCAAAAAGACCCAAAACAAAACAAAACAGATCACCATTTTTTCCCCTGTCTATGGTATCTTTATTTTTATTTTAAATTATGAAATGAAACTTAGCAGAATAATACATCATAAGATACTAACATAGTAGGATAAAAAAGATGACTGCATATGAAACTGCAAATCTATTATGTACAATTTCATTTTAAATATAGAATAAAGTTAATATGTACATTTCTTTTTTTCTTCCTTCCCCACACCCTCGAGATGGCTATCAGTAAAAAAAAACTATATATTATACAAAATCATTCTATACATATTTCTATTTATTTATTTTATTTCTTCTGAATGCAGTTAGTATCTTCCTTCATAGGTCTTTGGTAGTTAACAGTTAACTTGGGCATTTATACTTGTCAAAATGACTTAGAAACTAAAAATTTTTCTCAAGACAATACTACTGTTACTGTATGTTGTGTTATCTTGATTCTGCTCATTTTGCTCTTTGTTTTTTTGTACAATTATATTCATTTTTCCTTTAATCAATGAGCTCATCATTTCATTTATGATAGTTCTCCATCCTGATCATATACCATGAATTGTGCAGCTGTCCTCAATTGACAGACATCCCCACAACTTCCAATTATTTGTTACCACAAAGAGAGCTGCTAAATATTTCAGAACATACAAGTTATTTTCCTTTTTTTCCTAATCATCTTTGGAATTATACTTAATAGTAGGAATACTTAGTCAAAGAGCATAGGCAGTCTGTGCATAATTCCAGATTGCTTTCCAAAATCATTGGATCAGTTCTCATTTCCACAAACAGTGAATGTGTTTGAATTTTTCCACATTCCTTCCAACATTTTTTGCTTTCCCCTTCAATCATTTTAGCCAGTCTAATAGGTGTAAAATGATATCTCAAGGTTGTTTTAATTTGCATTTGTCTAATCAATAATGATTTAGAACATGTCTACATGACAATCCATTGCTTAGATTTCTTCACTGGACAATTGTCTGTTGATATTCTTTGACAATTTATCAGTTGGGGGATGATTCATATTCTTAAAGTTTGATTAATTTCTTTATTCCAAATGAGAACTTTATCTGAGAAACTCTATAAATATTTCCCTCATTTTTCTGCTTTCTTTCTGATTTTGGATATATTTGTTTTATTTGTACAAAACCTTTCTAATTTAATGTAGTTGAAACTATCCATTTTACACCTCATTCTACTCTCTATCTTTTGTATATTCATAAATTGTTTGGCCATCCATAATTCTGATAAGTAGTATGTTGCATGTTCTTCAGATTTTCTTGTAATGTCTTTATATTTAGATCATGAATCCATTTTTACTTTATCTTCACAAATTATGCATCATATTGATCTATGCCCAATTATTGCCATACTGCTTTTTAGTTATTCCAACAATTTTTACCAAATAATGAATTCTGTGAAGACTGATACTTTTATTTGCTTCAGCTTCTTCCTCACCCCCAATTAGTCCGGTAACCAAAATAAGTATATGAGGACTTGGCTTGACATACTCAAAATCCTTTGTGGTGACCAAGAATAAACCTAACTGGAAGGGCAGAAAATCAGCAACTCTGAAACCAATTAAGCTCATACCAACTTTGAAGTAGGCTGTGATTAATTTGGTTGTTTATGGATCTCAAGAGACATTCTTATCTCCACAGCCTCCCCTAATTGTTGGTTATGGGGCTCTAGGACACATTATGTTTTACATTCCCTTATGTTGTTTGTGCTTAAGTTTAAGACCATTTAGCAAGGTCTTTTTTAAGGTCTTATTTCTTCTTCTTTTTTTTTTTTTTTTGGTAACTCCTTTAGCTGTTGACACCTTTCCCATGATTGTCTTGCATCATTCTTATCTTTCTTCCCAAATTTTCCCCTACCTCTCTTACTTGACTTTCAAAATTCTTTTTGAGCTCATCCATGGCCTGAGATCACTTCAAATTTTTTTTGGAGGCTTTAGATGTTGGAGTCTTGAGTTTGTTATCTTCTGAGTATTTGTTTATCTTCCTTGTCACCGTAGTACCTTTCTGTGGTCACTTTTTTCTATTGTTTGTTCATTTTTACAGTCTATTTCTTAACTTTTTCTCTTTGATGAATTGGAGCTCTGCTTTATAGGAGGAGCATGAACTATCCTAAGCTTCAGGAGTTTTGTGTAGTTGTTACAGAGATACTTCTGGGGACTTTTAGTTTTCAGTTCTTACAAAGCAGTATGATTTAACAAGAGGTGTTTACTTCTCTCCTGATCTGTGCTCTGGTCTGTGAGTCACCATAAGCATTTTTTTTCTGCCCTGGAACTGTGGGGAGGGCCCCACTCATTTGCAGCTTCAAAGAGACTCTTGTAATTTCCTCCTGATCAGTTTTTGACACCCTTAGCATCTGTGGGCTGAGAGCTCTAGAGGCAGCTACTGCCACAGTCATTGCTGATTCAGTGGCTCCCAAGAACTGTTCCTGGTTTTCTGGGGAATGCTGTGCTGCCATGGCCTACACTGAACTGCACTCCACTTTTACCCAATGTGACAGGCTTTTCCTGGCAACCTTCTAAGTTGTCTTTAGATGGAAAATTATTTCACCCCATGTTTTCTGTGTTCTTCTGTTCCAGGAACTGTTTTATGGCATTGTTTAAAGTGATCTGAGGGATTTGGGGGAGAACTCAGGTGAGGTGCTCCCTTTTCTCTGCCATCTTGGCTCTACTCTCAAAGAAGCATTTTGAATAAGGAAACAGTGCAGGACTTTTCTCACCATATTTGTGTGAAAAGACCAAGGATTGAAAGTCTGGGACTGAAGAGAACAAAAGAAAAAGGAAAACAAAACAAGAAAGAAAACAAAATTCTGCATATAAAGGATATTGTTTCAGATATTGCTGAAAGATCCAATTGAAATTAACAATTAATCAGGTGCATATAGTTTCGCAGAATTATTGAAACAATACTTCAACCAAGGCTGAAGAGGAAATACTAGGACTTGCGTATTAGTTGAATCTTCCTTAAGTATTTTAAATGACTTTAGGAGAAGTTTCACTGTGGAACTTGAGACCCCTTTGAATTTTGTATTCCCTGCAAGTTCATGTAATTTGGATTTATTTTATTTTGGATATATGTTATCGATTGGTTTTTGTTCTAAAAAATCAGCTTTACTTTCTAATACCATCCCCACCACCACCCACACCCAAACGCATACACATAAGCACATACATTGAACCTCCTTTTAATAAAGAAAAGCACTGAATCAAAAATGACTAAGAGTTTCCCCATGGTTAGCATTTTGTTCAAGATTCTGGACTTGTAATCCTTTATTTCTTCACTAAGAGAATCATAAAATTATGTAGAAAGAATTAGAATGTACCAAGATTTTATATAGATTTCCATTTCTCTAATTTTCAAGATTAAAAAATTAAGGCAAAGATGTTAACTAACTTTGCTATAAATAAATGAGTAGCAAGTGACAAGACTAAATTAAACCTAGTTCCTTGTCTTTAAGTTCCTATTCCTTGCACTAGTGTCTTCCATCATGAGTTCTCTGGGAATAATATTGGTCTTTGCAATTAATTTCATTTTAACTGATTGTTAGTAGTGTTTTAATTATTATTAATGTAGACTTTTTATTCTTGAAGCTGTTTTCTTCATTTTGTGCCTTCTTTCACAAGCTATTGACTCTTTTTTCCATGGTTTTCTTGCATCATTCTCATATCTCTTCCCAATTTTTTCTCACCTGCCTCTCTTACTTGATTTTCGAAACCCTTTTTGAGATCATCCATGGCCTGAGACATGATTTCAAGTTCTGGCTCAAACATTTATGAGCCATATGACAATGGATATGACTAAGATCTTTTTGCTTCAATTTCCTCATCATAGTGATTCCTGCAGTAATTCCCTTAAGGGGTTTTCATAAAGCTCCATGAAAAAAACATTTAAAAAGCATCTTGCAATCCAAAAAACAACATAAAATGGTTGCTATTTTTATGATAAGAGGCAATATAGAGTTATCCATAGGGGGATAATTTTGGAATCAGACCTACATTAAAATCCTGCCTTTAACATATATTATCTGTGTCATTGAACTTTCAGTGCCACAAACAATTCTCTTAAGATTGTAAATTCTATATAAAACACAAATTGGTTGGGGTAATTTTGATCCCAGATGTCATCCACACTGACAAAATAACAAGTCCTGAACCCTGCCCCTCTCTTCAAAAACACCTTCTCACTATCATTACTGTCATCATTATCAATGTCTTTGGAGTCTTTGTCATCATCAATATTGTCACCACCTGTATCACTTCATACTCACTATATGAAATTACTGATGCTGTCTGATTCCTTTGTCTATGTCCTTACAAAGATGAGATCAGTTGTGTCAAACATAGAACATAAATGTTGTAACACTTCAGAGAGGTGCTCAAATTAGATTAAAATACAATTGAGAAATATTTTACAAAATAAATACAAATGTATAGAATGAGTAGTGTTAATGTGTTTATGAACCAATAAGTGTCTTGCAGTAGTCCTTAAATATGGTTTAATAGCCCCAGTTTCTATGTAAGATTGACAGCACTGGACTAAAAAATATTTGAAATTAGTCGCTAATACGTGTGGGTATGTTGCGTGTCTATATTCAATTCTTAAATGCAAGTGTTTTCTTAAGATTTATTCAGTAAAGCAGATATAACTTTAAATGGATTGAAGCCCCTATGTAGTTAGCATTAGAAATCAAACAGTATAGAAATGAACCATTTGGAAACATCCAACATCATTTGGATATTTTTTCTAGTTTACTAAGATGCTCTGGTAAAAGCAGTGCACTTTTGAAAATATGTCGGGTACACGGAATGCATTTAATAAAAACAAACATTGTAAGAAATGGGAAAGTATGTTTCCATTAAGGGTTTCAAACAGTAGAAGTTCCATTTAGACAGAAACTGAAGTTAAAATAAGAGATTTTTAAAGGGAAGAGCTAAAGAATAATTAAAGTTAATTGACATGTTATTATCCTTAAAAGGTTCCCTTTGCTGTTCTAAGAATACCAGGGAACAAAGGAACAGATAAAAAGTGAACTATAAATTGCCAAATAGCTCTTTTGGATAATAACATATTTCTAGACAAAAGATGTTTCAGGCCCAGAAATGGAAGAGGAGGTATATTTGCCTGAATGCCTTTGCACATCACCTAACCAGGATGAATTTGAATATATTGACCTCATTGAGTGATAAGTTGTTTTAATATGGCAAGGAGGAATCAAATGTTAATATAACGAAGAAAGGAATCCATTAATTGAAAGGTCAACATTCCAAAGGTAAAATAGGAGACTTTGAACAATTTTGTTTCTCATAGTCTTTCTGTAACTAGGATTTCTGCTAAATAAAGATATTTTCTATTAGAGTTGAACATTTTGTTTAAAAAGATGCTTAGTGCCACCCCTGTCTAAAACTTCTCACTCTGTTATTAAGCAAATAGTCCAAGCTTAATTCCCTTCTACCTTGAATAGAAACTCACTGATTTCTTCATATTCATGCCAGAACTAAAATTCTGGCAAACAGTGTTTTTTACAATATAATGAAATTAATTCAACAATACTTTTTAAAAATTATAACTAATTTTTATATTATTTTTCAGTCAATGTCATGACCTTTCTGTTAAATTATTCCAATTTGCCAAAGGCAGAGTATCTGAAATTTGCCTTTTTCAACATTTTCTTTGGGAAGAAGAGAAGGAGAGGAAGTAAATTAGTCTGTTATAACTAACAAGGCAGGGGAAGGAACTTCATTATTGAAGAAATAATAAAAAACACAGAAAGAAGTGTTGCCTTAGATTTTTCAATAATCAATAATATTTTAACAAAGTAGACTAACAATGACATCAAGAACAACCAAAAACACAGAAAAATAATAGACATGTTCATTGTCTAGA
The DNA here is from genome assembly GCF_028372415.1 of Notamacropus eugenii. Classification (NCBI taxonomy): domain Eukaryota; kingdom Metazoa; phylum Chordata; class Mammalia; order Diprotodontia; family Macropodidae; genus Notamacropus; species Notamacropus eugenii. The sequence continues at coordinate 126,545,413 of NC_092877.1, read as the reverse complement.
CTTTAATGGAAAAAATGGTTCCAAAATGATCTGAGGCTTTAAAAATGAAATCCTGATGACAAATTAAAAAAAAATATTTCTTTGATCAAAAAACTTATGAGGAAACTGATGTGGCTGTTCACTGAGTTCAGATTTTAAAAACATGTGTGAACTAAAGAAAGAGGAGTATAAAACTAAAGACAAATACAAAGAAAATATTCTGCATGTCCAAGAATTATATAATTAGTTTAATATGTAAATTAAAATTTTATCAAAAACCTTAGGAAACATGAGGGAGGGATAGGAATTGTTGTTACAGTATTTCAGATACTTTGTGAACTCATTTCTTGTCAAAGTTACTGGTGGTTTGAAATTTGCTTCTCTAGTTCATTTTACAGCTAGTAAGGAGGCTGAACCCAGTTTTGAGCTCAGGTATTCCTGACTCTAGGTTCAGTCCTCTACCCACTGTGCCACCTAGTTGGAAAGAGTGTGTGTATGTGTGTGTGTGTGTGTGTGTGTGTGTGTGTGTGTGTGTGTGTGTGTGTACTGGTATCTACTTTTATTAAGAATATGGACAAGCTGAGGGAAAATATAATAAAACTGAAGAATGGGCAAAAGATCATGTTTTGTGAGGATCAATCAGTTAAGTGAATTTATGATGTTTAGTGAAAAGAAAAATAAGACTTACCAAGTTACCAGGGATATGACAATTCTCTTCTTATATATAGATGAAACAGGACATGTTGTGCTTTGCTTTGAAGTAAGATTTCTTAACATTTATTTTGTCATGAACCATGTTGTTGATGAAGCCTGTGGACCTTTTCTCTGAATGATGCCTTAAAATGCAAAGAAAAAAAGTGTAGGATTAAAAAAGAAACTGATTATGTTGAAATGTAGTTTGTTTTTTAATTTAAGTTTATGAACCTCAGGACAAGAACTCCTAAATTCTATACATAAGAATTAGGGCTAACACATAGAAACTACCAGGAAAACACATTCACCTTAAGATTAAAATGATGTTCCAAAAAATTTTTAAAAAATCAGATGTGGTTGGGAGTGGAATGGATTCTTTCAGAAGCAGTGATCTGATTAACACGTGTTTAAGCAAAGGCTTGACGATGACCTATCAGTAATATTATAGAGGAGGTTTGTATCACAGGGAGGAGGTTGGACTAGTTGGCTTTTGAGTTTCCTTTCAAATCTAGTGTTCTGCAACTATATAAAGAAAACCCATTACGATGATGATTTATTGATCTGCTTCTAATGAATTCCTTTAGAAAAATGCTGTTTTCTGATTCACATTATTAACTCTAAATATATTTGTCCAGGAATTGAGCTAGTAGTATCTTATTACATTTCATTTGTCTAGAATAGAGTACAGACATAGCTACATTACAAGTTTAGATAAAGGAGTACTTTGCAACATGATTAAATCGAAGAAATGACTGTGTAAAATGGGAAAATCTTGTCTTCATTTCAATTGGCCTTATCTACTGTGGACAAAGAAATATGGCTTGCCATAGTTCTGCCTAAGTGGGTACAGTTTCAAGATTCTTGGGGTTCTCTTTAAGAGATGAAAATAAAGAAAAAGTAGGGTAAAGAAAGAAGGATAATTTGAGTATAATATAATTTCTAGGCTCACAATCACATAAGGTAGGCCAGCTCAAAGTTGGAAGGTACCAGGGAGGAACTAGTTTATATCAATCCAGACATATGGTCATTCAAAACTTGATACAACTATAGTATTATATTCTGAAATTTAGTGTGTTCAAGGAAGAATAGAACATCTGGTGTAAGGGCTGCCCAGCCATTTTCAGGGCTGCTTTCCACTTTCGGTATTTACCTTAACCCAACTCTCACATGTGGCTCCAAGAAGCTATAGCACACATAGTGACCACACTCCAGTAAACTATTTTGGCAGATGGTCTGAATCAAGCTGAGAGTAACCAAGGTGTTTCAAACATATCAGGGAGTTTTCATGTGTCTACACAATACATGTAAGCACTTCTCTGAGCGCATGGGTATATGAGAAAAATTTGTTCCATGGGTCATGAAGATGTCTGAAGCAGATGGTATGGAGCATTTAGAGCTTGGTTAGCACTGAAGATACTGATCCACTGCATCCCAAGCTATTGCCAGTGCTCTTAACTTTTGTCTTGTCACTAGACTGCAAGTACTCTGGAAGAGAGAGGGAGGCCAACAACCGTGGAGCTCTGCCTCAATTAAATCCAATTTATGCATGAGTTAAAAGTCATCACCCATACCATTTTATTATTTTTATCTACCTCAGAATCCTGTGGAAACAGACAAGTGACAAGCAACAGGTGACAATACATTGCGAGATGTAATCACAATACTGAACACAGGTGGCCCAGGTCATAGGGTTATCTCCTTCCTGCATTGACGTCATGAGATCCATCAGACATCTGGGTGTCTGAACAGCCTTATTTAAGGACTGCACTGCTCACGTCCTGGCATGAGAAAGGGACCAGAGAAGGTGCCCTAAAAATTCTCTGCTTTGATCAACTCTGACCTACTTGCCTCAGCAAGGGAAGATCTCACCCTGTGGTTAAAAAATGAAAAAAAGTACAAAAACTTTTCCAAAGATTACTGTGCTCAACATTGGTACAGGGATTGTGTGCATGCTTACGGACAACATGAAGTCGAGTAGACCTGAAAGACAAACAGCTCCTGTATCAAGAGAACTCAGCAGGTTCTGCATCAAAATAACAGTCATGAAAGAAACAAGACTGGCAAATGAAGGCAAACTTACCAAAGTTAGGGCTGGATATATGTTTGTTTGTTTTTCTGGAGTGGTTACAGTTATGGCAAGCACTGGGAAGTTGATATAGGTTTACAATCAAAACTAATCTAGTCAGGAGTCAAGATGGCAGAGTAAAGTCTGGGACTCATCTTAGTTCTTCCCAAAACCCTTCCAAATACCTTTAAAAATGATTCTATCCAAATTCCAGTATGGCAAAGCCCACAACAGGATGGAATGAAACAATTTTCCATCCCAAGGCAAGAAAGAAGTTCAATAGATAAAGTCTGTTGCACCAGGATGAAAAAAAAGTGTAGTCTAATGCAGGCTCCACCAGTATATACTAGGCCCTAGTAAACCAGGAGTAGGTTTGGGGACAACTGAATCAGTGGGAGTGGTGACTGTTTCCAGACATCTCAGTCCAGGTGAGTCTGCTCAAGTCCCAGAAAAACCAGCAGCAGGCCTTGATAATGAAAGAATCAGCAGCAGTACCAGGTGTTTGTGGAACTCTTAACCTTCAGATCGTAAGAGGTTTGAACAATTGGTCAGAAAGAGATTACAGGGGTCTCTTTTCTAGCACTGAGGCAGGACTCTGTTCTTTTGCCCATGCTCACATCTGGGTCATAGTCCCGGGGTGAGGAGGAACTCTAACAGACCAGAGCTTGTGGCCACAGTGAAGCAGATATCATCCTCACTCTTTCAGAGCAGAAAAGAGTGCTTGAGGTCACTCACAAACAAGAGTATAGGCCAGGTGAGAAATAAATACCTCCTTTTAGATCCTGCCAACTTGGAAGAACTGAAAACTTAAAGGTCCCCAGAAGTATCTCTGGAAACAGCTGCACAAAACCCCTGAATCTTGGGACAGTGCATCCTCCACACTGGAAGTAGAGCCCTACTTTAAGAGAGACTTAAAAGTCAAGAAATAGACTGGGAAAATGAACAAACAATAGAAAATAATTTTAACCACAGAGTTACTGTGGTAACAAGATCAAACAAACACTCAGAAGATAACAAACTGAAGTCTCCCACATGCAGATTCACCAAGAAAAATATGAAATTATCTCAGGCCATACATGAGCTCAAAAAGGATTTTGAAAATCAAGTAGGAGAGGTAGAGGAAAAATTAGGAAAATAAATGTGAGTGATTCCAGAAAATCATGAAAAATGAATAAACAGCTTGGTAAATGAGACAAAAAAAGTACTTAAGAAAATGATATCTTAAAAAAGATTAGGCCAAATGGTAAAAGGAGTTCAAAAAGCCAATGGGGAGAATACCTTACAGAGCAGAATTATCCAAATAGAATAAGAGACCCAGAAATTCACCGAAGGAAAACAAAAACCTTAAAAGGAGAATTGGTCAAATGGAAAAGAAGGTAATAAAATCTCAGTGAAGAAAATAGTTCCTTTAAAATTCTAACGGAGCAAAAGGAGGCTAGTGCCTTTATGAGAAATCAATAAACAATAAAACTAAACCAAAATAACAAAAATAGTAGAAGATAATGTGAAATATCTCATTGGAAAAGCAACTGACCTTGAAAATAGATCCAGGTGAGAGAATTAAAACAAAATGTACTACCCAAAAGCTATGAGCAAACAAAGAATCTTTCAAGGAATTATCAAGAAAAACTGCCCCCAACATTCTTGAACCATAGGGTAAAATAGAAATTGAAAGAATTCATCAATCACCTCCTGGAAAATATCCCAAAATGAAAACTACTAGGAATATTATAGCCAAGTTCTAGAGTTCCCAGGTCAAGGAAAATATTTTACAATCAGCCAGAAAGAAACAATTTGAGTATCATGGAGCTACAGTCAGTGTAACCCAAGATTTATCAGCTCATACATTAGAAGATGGAAGGTTTGTAATATGACATTCCAGAGGACAAAGGAACTAGGATTTCAACTAAGAATCACCTACTCACCAAAACTGAGTATAATCCTTCAGGGCAAAATATGAACATTCAATGAAACCAAGGACTTTTGAACATTCTTTATGAAAAAACCATAGCTGAATAGAAAATTTGACTCTGAGATATGACTTAAGAAAAATATCAAAAGCTAAACAGAAAATGGAAATCATAAGGGACTTAATATGGTTAAACTGTTCATATTCCTCCACGGGAAGATGATATTTGTAATTCATAAGAACATTCTCATTATCAGGGCAGTTAGAAGGAGTACCTATAGAAAGAGGTCACAGATGTGAGTTGAGTATGAAGGAATTATAACTAAAAATTAAATTAAGGAGTGAGAGAGGAATTTGTCTCACATAAGAGGCAAGAAAAAAGTTCTAACAATGAGGAGGATAGGGAAGAAATGAGGGGCGTGAGTGAAACTTACTCTCTTCAGAATTGGCTCAAATTGGAAATGACATGCACATTCAATTGGGTACAGAAATCCATCTTATCCTACATGAATGTAGGAGGGGAAGGGGATAAGAGATGGGTATAAGGGTGATAAAAGAGAGGGAAGACTGCAGGAGGGGGTAGACAGAAGCAAAACATTTTAAAGGAGGGACAGGATGAAAGGAAATAGGATGGATAAAATAACAATAGTAACTATGAAAAAAAATTAAAGCAAGGTTCACTGATAAACACCTCATTTCTCAAACATGTAGAGAACTTAGTCAAATTTACAAAAAGAAAAGCCATTCCTTAACTGATAAATGTTCAAAAGTTTGGAACAGTTTTCAGAAGAAGTAATCAAAGCTAACTATATCCATATGAAAAATGCTCTAACTCACTTTTGACTGAAGAAATGTATATGAAAACAATTCTGAGGTATTATCTCATCTTTTATATTGCCTAATAGCACAGAAAAGGAAAGTTAGATATGTTGGAGGGAATTTTGGAAAAAAATGAGACAATAATGCACTGTTAGCAGAGTTACAAAATGACTCATCCATTCTGTAGAGCAATTTGGTGCTATGCCTAAAGGGCTGTAAAGCCATGCATACCCTTTAATGTAGTAATACCACTAGTGGGTTTCTTTTCCAAAAAAAGATTAAAAAAATACCCCCAAAGTAAAAAGAATTATATGTACAAAAATATTTATAGCACCTCTTTTCTGGTAGCAAAAAATTGAAAATTGAGAGGAAACCTATCAATTGTGGAATGACTAGACAAATTGTGCCAAGTGATTATCATTGAATACTATTGTGCTATAAGAAATGATTATCTATATATGCCCTCAGAAAAAATCTGGAAAGACTTACCTGTGCTGATGCAAAGTGAAATGTACTGTGTATAATGTAATAGCAATATTTTAAGATGATTTTGCTATACTCAGCAATGCAATGACTCAAGACAACTCTATCCATCTTCAGAGATAGAACTGATGGTGTCTGAATACAGTTAAGCACCATTTTTTCTAGCTTTCCTTATTTTTCCTGAGGATTTTTGTTTGTTTGTTTTGTTTTGGTCTTATGTTTTCTTTCACAGCATGACTATTTTGGAAATGTTTTGCATGACTAAAAATATATAACTTTGTGATGGCAAGCAAAGTAGGGTCTTTTGCTGTTTTTGTTTTAGTATAATCAAGTGTCTCTGATTGAATCTTACCTTTACCAACAAAGAGTCTTTACTAGGAGTAAAATACAGAAACTAGACTTTTTTAACTAGATACAGTATGTGTATTTGTATTGTTAATTATTTTAATGTGATTAAAAAGATCTTTCCCACCCACTAATGGGCCTGGGAAGATTTGTAGGAAGACTCACATCTTTTGTTAATGAGGCACTGTTTCTCAAGAGTTGTGATGCCCTCTTACTCTAAAAAGTTCAAGAAGACTCTAAGGATGAACTTTTACTTTAGGGCTTAATTATTGGAAAAATGTTTTTTGTGCCAGAAGAGTCTCTGGGAAGTTGCTAAGCAGCCTCCCAGCTTTGAAAACCCAGATGTTAGTGCTTCCCTTTCTGGTAACTATGTATGTATGTAATGGTCAGACAGTTGGACCTGTCTATTAATCTATGATGTATGTATTGCTTATGTCAGATATCTGGATGCATGTCTGTGATTTTGATTTCTCTGTATTTTCTCTGAACTTCAGAGTGCTTTTACCCCCTGAAATGTGCATGATTAAAGTGATTGTTGACCCCTCAAAAGTTGCCTTTCTTTTTAGAAAATCAGATCAAAGAACCTGTGATAGCAGTCCCTCCTTTGTATGTAAGGGTGCTTACTATTGCAAGCCTATATCCAATTGTTTGTCTTATCAATGGAGGGGAAAGGAGGAAGGAAAGGAGAGAAATTGAAATTCGAAGTTTTAAAAACAAATGTAAAAATGTTTTGACATTTAACTGAGGAAAATTAGGTACAAAATAAAGAAAAAATATTTTTTGAAAAAACTTAATGTAGTCAACAAGAATGTGTGCCTACTAAAAAGAGTGAACAACAGAAGCATGATAGTGCTATTGACCTTTTCAGGAAGGCTTCACACCACTATCATCTGTGTGTATGCTTCTACCATGATGAACCCTGATGAAGTCAAAGAAAAAAATTCTGCAGACCTTCATCATCAATGTGTTGAAAGGAAAAGCTTACACTTTTGGGTGACTTTAATAACAGAATAAGTACAGACTATTAGACATGATATGTAGTTCTTCGGAGGAATGGCGTTGGAAATAGAGACAATAGTCACTACTGGAGACTTGTGCATCTTATGACCTCATCACGAACACTGTTTTCCATTAACCTAAATGCAATAAAACTTTATGGATGCACCCTCATAGCAAATGTTGGCATTTGATAGACTATATCATTGCAAGGTGAGGAGACAGATAGGATATGAGAGTGACAGATTCTATGTGTGTTGCTAGACTGATCATAGACATCCCCTTAAACCTAATCATTCCCATTCAACCAAATAAACCTTTTCATCAATAATGCTGTCTTCCATTCACCTAAATGCAATAAATCATTGTGGATACATCATCGCTGTCAACATTGACATTTAATAGACTATGGCATTGTAAGGAAAAGATACAGACAGGATGTGAGAGTAAAAAAAAAAAGAGAGAGATTAAGTATGGCATAGAGTGCTGAACCTATCATAGACTTATTGTCTTCAAGTTAAACATTACCATTCAACAAAAGAAGTGGCTCCAAGGAAAGACAACTACCAGAAGACTTAATGTCAACTGATTAGAGTGCTCCTTTGAACACAGACAGTTCATTGCTGACTAGGAATGAAATCTGAACATGGTTAACAATCATGGAGCAGACAAAGAGTGGACTGCTTTCAGAGACTTGACACATAACACTGCACTGCATGTATCCATCTGGGCCAGAACACTTGCAAACATCAAGATTAGTTTAATGAAAGCGATGAGGAAATTCACAAGCTCCTAAATAAAAAGCCAGAACTCCATAGGTTTTGTCAAGAGACCACTTCCTCTTTCTATAAGAAGACAACATTTAATTTCAACTAAAATAAAATGCTAGCAAAACTTAGAGAGATGTAGTTTTTAATTCATTAAGAAGTCAAATGAAATTTTATGGTGATAGTAACCATCCAAAGCACTTTTTATGATGCTCTGAATGCTATTTATGGGGCAAAGAATGGTGTATCTCAAATACTCAGTGGTGATGGAGAAATGCTGATTAGTGATAAGGACTGGGGAGATGGACTGTACACTTCCATAGTCTTATCAACAGACCTTCATCAATCAATGCTGAAGTCATCTCAGGTTGAAGTTAATTTCCAACTGATGAAGTTTTGAAACTCATTAGGCTACTTTCTTGGGGCAGATGTTTATTCCCACTGAGATTTACATGGCAGGGGATCCACTGCTCATTAAAAAGCTGTCAGAAATTGTCCAAGTTACATGGCAAGAGGAGGTTATCTCCGTGAACATCAAGGTTACCTCCATTGACCAATTCCATATAGGAAAAGGAAATAGATTATCCAATGACAATCATGGGTGGGTGGGTTGGTGAGGTCTCTTTCATAGGTATTGCATACAAGACTTTTTGCCAGAGTTCTCTCTAATAGGAAAGAATCAGTGTGGCTTCAGAAAGGCCTAAGGAATACTTGATATGTTTTCTGCTGTCCGATAACTCTAGGAGAAATGCCAAGAGCAGAACAGAAATCTGTATACAATAATATCTGATATGATCAAGGTCTTTGAAACTGTCATTCATGAGGGCTTGTGAAAAAATTATGGCAAAATTCGGTTGCCTTTAGAAGTTCATCAGTATTGTACATCTGTTTTATGACAACATGCTTGCATGGGTTCTAGATAATGGACAATGCTCTTGCACTTTCCCAGTCACCAGTAGGGTTAAGCAGGGTATGTACTTACTCCTGTGCTTTGTAGCAGGATGCTTTCAGTGATGCTTCCAGGCACCTTCAATGAGGATGAAAATAGTATCAAAGTTAGGTACCTTTAACTTGAAAAGGCTTCAAGGCAAGATTAAAATGGAGGAACAGTTGGTGTGCAACTTTTTGTCATTGTTGTTGATGACTGTTCACTCAAGGCAACCTCTGAGGATGAGATGCAAGAAAGTATTGATCAGCTTCAGCTGCTTGTTCTAATTTTATCCTAATAATAAAAACCAAATAATAAACACCAAAAAACAGCATTTCTCCTCCATGTCATCCCTATGTTGAATTATGGGTTACAGTAAATGGAGAAATTTGGAATGGTGTGAATAAGTTCACTATCTTGCATGTGTGATTTACAGGGATCATCTTTGTACACACAGATGTTGACACATGCATGGTGACAGCTAGCTCAGTGTTCGTGAAGTTTGTTAGACTACATACCAACTGAAGATCTACATAGCTATTGTGCTGATCTTATCATTGTATGTCTGTAAAACCTGGGCAGTATAACCGCAACATGCCAGAAATCTGAATGGCTTCCATTTAAATTGTCTCAGGAAGATTCTGAAGATCACCTGGCAAGATAAGGTAGCAGACAGTGAAGTCCTTTCTCAAATTGAACTACCAAACCATTCCAGCTCTACTGCAGTGAGTACAACTCCTACGACCTAGCTATGTTATTCAAATGCCGAAAGTAGATTTGCTCAAAAGACTATTTTATGAGAACTCACACAATGCAAGTGGACACCCAGAGGTTAGATGAAACAATAAAAAGAAATGAGTTCTCTCTGAAGAACTTTAGAATTGATTGGGAGTCATGGGAGACACTGTAACAGGACCATCCAGCATGGCATGCCCAAATCAAAGAAAGCACTGTTCTCTATAAGCAAAGCAGAATTACAGTAGTAGTTAAAAAAAAAGATGAGATGTGAAATGTTCATATGGACCAATTGTTCCCAATCCAGTATTACACCCTTATGAACTTCTAATGGTCTGATCAGCCACAACTGGACACACTGCACCTTGAACCCAACATAGTGATCCCAATATAGTGATGTCATTTTAGTCCTCTTCAAGAACAAAAGACAGCAACAGTATTATTCTCTATTTCCCAAGCAGTCTATTATGCTTTAGGATTAGTTGTAGTTTTCTAGTACATTTTTCCTTATGTCAAGCTGAAATGTACTCACTTTTATATACCTCCTATATGTAGTTCTAATTTTGTGCTCTAAAGATAAACTGAACAAGTCTAATTCCTCTCTTACATGACTGAGGAAAAAGTTATATTTTTCCATTTCTTCAAATGGTCTTCATTAACCCTCATAAATATTGAGGACTAGTTTTGCTTGTCTGGATATTAACTAGATTAATAATGTTCTTTTCTCTGAGCAAAACTTCATTCTCTACTTTCTTTTCTATTTTTTTAGGTTTTTTTTTTCTTTTGTGTTGTCATTATTGTCTCTTCTTCTCCCCCCCCCCCCCCATCCTATATATAGAGGACAGGTATTCTTCTTGGACCAGAGTTGGGGATTTTCAGCTAACATTCCCTCTTCTTGAGAGATTTTTCAGGGACTGTGACCTTAGAGTTTATAGAAAACTTAAAATCTCTCTTCCTGTAGATTACATTTATGAAGATGATGACTCTTGGAAAAATCTAATATTCTTTTTTGCAATGCTAGTCAAATTTTATTTTTGATCTAAAAATCATGACACAAAATCATTAACTGATATTCATCTTCTAACATTCAAAAAAATCCAGTGACCTATAAAATATAGCTGTGAAAATAATAAAATAAATAGAAGAAAAATATTTGAAAGATTTTATTGATTAAATCTAAAAATGTTCTCTTTCAAAACTTATTTAATGTGACCTACTCATTTATAGAAACACATATTTTCAATTCAAAACCATCTACATTGTTTGCATACTTCAACTTTTTCAGAGAGAAGACACCTGTGGTTTCATTCCTCAAGAACCTAAGATTGAACATAGCTCACAAAAAAAGTATTCTGTGAAAGAAAATTATAATGTTATAATTTTGAACAACTCCACCACAAAACTCCAGGAAAAAAGTTTCATTTTTCCCCCTCAGTTTTATTCCATTTTCTTTCCTCCAAATCATCTTCTAACCTTTTGCAGCCTGGCTTTAGTTCTCACCATGGGAAGGAAACTGATCTCTTTATCATTAAGTTCAATGCACATTTCTCAGACTTCATTTTTCTTACCATTTCTAATGTATTTTACTGTTGATCTTGGCCTTCAGCCCCTCTTTCTGAATGAGCTCTTCTCCTTAGGATTTTTGCCACACGATTCTGTGGTGATTCTTGTCTGAGAAACCTGATTAACACTTGGCAGAATCATCATCTATGTCCTAGCCCTTCAATGTGGGTTCAATTTAGGGCTCTGTCTTGGGCCTTGTCTCCATACATTTTCCCTCTTCATGATTCCAACAGCTTCCATAAATTCAATGATGGTCTCTACTAATACCAAATGTGCATATTCAGAGAGAACACGTCTCTGAGGAGGATGCAGCCTGATGCATTCTCTACTAGAATCACGTTGAGTCTTACAATATTTCTTCACTAAAATTTTTGAGCTAAACTTTAACCAAATGACAGCAAAGGGGAGGGCTGTTCATCATTCCTGAGATGCATCATCTGATCTTTCTCATGAGCTCAAGTTCTGCATTTTCAATTTTGTGGTACATATCTACAACTAGATATTCTGAAGGCAGCTAAAGCTCATCTTGTCCACATTAATGCCTTCTCATAACTGCAGTTTTCTCACTAGCCTCTTTATACAATCAGTTGCCAAGCTTATTGTTTTATACTATTTTTATTTCAAAAATTGTTTCTTGCATTCATGACATTCTTACCATGAACATCACAATTTATCTCATGCCTTCATGAAAACTTGTCATAGGTAATAAGGTATTTGATCCCTTTTTATCTGGTCTCTGTCTTCTCCAAATATTCTACCAAACATCTGTCAAATCAATATTAGTAAATATAGCTGATCCATGATTCCTGTTCTATAAGCTTCAGTGGCTCTCTACTGATGTTAGAATAAATTTTAAATGATTCTGCTTGCTATTTAAATCACTATACAATCTTTCTCCATCTTCTATATTTAGGCTGACTATGCATTACCCAACCACCCAATTTTAGGGTCCACCCAAATTTCCCTCATTTCTATGCCTCCCAGACAACATTCCATTGCTTATCTCCCATCGTTGTACTTTTTGTAAGATTTTCTCCCATGTGTCCAATGTTTCCACTCTTCATCCCTTCCTCCTTGAAAACTAGGTCTCTTCATTGTTCAGTTATAGTGTTACTGTTGTCAGAAATATTTTAATTCCAAATTTTTGACTCCTCTTATTCCTCCAAAATTATTTTGTATATATGGCATATTTACTTAGATAATACAGTGAAGGGGAATAAATGTTACCTTTGGAGTCAGAGGATTTGAATTCAAAGCTCATTTCTGACACTAGTTGTGTGAAGACATTATCACTTGATAGCCCTAAATTTCAGTAACCTCATCTGTAAAAATATTGCTATACTACCGGGCAGTATCTTAAATCATTTCTACCTCTATGATCCTCCAGTACTATGTATCCTCAGTTTCTCTGAGGGCAGAAAACTATCTGAAGTTTAAAAATCTCTGCCTAGCACCTACCCATGAACTTAGAAACTATTCATTGATTTATTCAACAAGAAAAGATATTTCTAGTATGATGTTGGAATAAATATAATGGACTTTGAGACAAAATGCAAAAGTAGAAGTTCTATAGCTTAGCTTTGCTACTCATTAGCTTCCAGACCTCTGTTAAATCACTTTATTTCTTTGCCCTCCCTATCGCCTCCCCTTTGCACAACAACATTATGAAGGCTGAGTAATCAGTTCCTACAAGAAATGCCTTAGTTTTATTGGATAATACAACCATATAATAGATAATAATGGAGAAAAGAAGATTTTTCTTTTAAAAAGGAAATACCAGTGGAAGTGACCTAGGACATGAGTCTGTGGATAGAAGGGACCTCAGAGGCCATCAGGTACAGAGGAGTAAACTGAGGTCCACCAAGGCTAAGTGATGTGCCCAAGGACTCCTGGAGTTCAGATACAACCCTGTGTCTGGGGAACCCTGATAGCTGGAGAGGATCCAAGCTGGATGAAGGAATTTGTGAACCACTGTGGTATGAGGGGTTGTGATGGATCCATTTAGGACCCAACATCTGGCAGCTGAACTAGAGGTGGAGATGATGGCCAGTATGTAAAACAGGATGACCAGTGTATTCCACCAGAAGTGTATCCCTCCCCATTACAAGGAAGCTGAACTTTCCAAGGAGGAATCTGTGTGTCTGGATCAATGTGTCTCTGAGTACTTGGACATCCATGAGCAAATGGGTAAAAAACTGACAAAGTTATCCATGAAGGATGAAAAGTTGATCAAGAGGATGCAGCAGGCCTCAGGGTCAGCATGAAGGCCCCCAGAGACAGTGAGCCCCTGGCTCTGTACTGCAGCCCTAGCCCTTTTGCATTTGTAAATAAAATAATTGATGGTTATTTTTTTAAAAAGGAAATATCATAAAGGAATAAAGGGATAGAGCAACTTCATGTTTATATTTTATTTTTTTCCCTCCTTTCTTTCTTTCTTTCTTTCTTCTTCCCTCCCCCTCTCCCCAACCTCCAAACCCCACCCCTATCCCTGTCCTCTTTGTTTTCTGTTCTATTTACTTTTAGCCAGAACTTTGGTGTATATAAATAGATTTTATAAGAAAAACCAAACAAAACTTCCTTCCACCCCTTTGGGAAGTTATTTTGTGCTCTCTACTAGAATCATGTTGGGGCTTATCATATTTCTTCCCTAAAATTCTTGAGCCAGACTTTAACCAAATGACAGCAAAGGGGAGAGCTGCTCATCATGTTCATCTTTCAGCCTACTTCTGAACTCTCCCTTAAAATCCTTTTTACTTGTTAGTCTCCATGCACTCCATACAAGAAAATATAATTACAAGAAAAAAAATATAGAGAAACAATAGGTTTAATGGATTAAAGAGACTTCATTTGATATATTTAAACAAAGAATCATAGGCAGTTATTCACACTTTGTTGAGAGAACCATTAGAACCATTAGCAAGTCATTAGCTTTGACTTTGAACTCTTCAAAACCCACCTGAATAGAGAAATAGCTTTAATTACTATGAAAGTTCTGATTATATGCTCTGAATTGGACCAGTCTGAATAGTGGGAGAAGAAAGAAGTGGTGATGTAATGTGCAGAATTGTCTTCAAGTTGCACTGGAATGAGGCAAAGAGAACAGAAGAAAAATATATATTCATTCAGGTTGAAAACTGAATCTTCACAACTCATGCTCATGTACCCAGGGATCTTTTAAAAGAATGTTTTCTTCCAGGTTTAATTCTCTTTTCTTCTCTGAGATCTTTTGACACCTTTTCCTACCTCTGCTTTCCTTTCTTATTTATCTTTATTTCTTCAAAATTCAGAATAATGAAAGCAATGGAATCAAATAAAAAAAAGAGGTACTACAGAAATTCTTTTCATCCTTAGAAATATTTTTTTTCTTTCCAAGAGTAATAGCTTTAGATTTTTGTAAGGTCACACATACTGTAGTAAGTGGCAGAGTCAAAATTCAAACCTACTTACTCGCTCAGAATTTATCTATTTGCCATTGCAATAAATAAGAGAAAATCTCACATCTTTGAACATGATTGGTTTTTCCACATGACATATCCATTTCACCTGTGAATATGGTAGTGGTACTTTTTCTTCATCATCATTGGTGGTTCCTTTCTCTATCATACATGCCACTCCTAGGTAAGGACCTGACTCAACTCCAGGACCTTAACATTCTAGCTAATAAGTCTGTTTTGTCTTTTTTCATCCATTCATGGGAGGAGGAAAGATTGATTAAAAGTTAGTGTTAGAATACCCATAATAAGAAGTTGGGGAACATAATAAACTGTATTGGATAGTGCCCAGAGTTAATTTTTAATGCTAAACATTTCTAGTCTATGAAATATTATTATACCCTCCTATTGATCCTTTAGGCAATCATTTGGAGAATGTCATGTTTAATACTTTAGTATGTCTCTTTGATGTGAGTGCAAATTACAACTGAGTTATGCCTGTATTTAAAAAAAATAAATTGTTATTGATATTTTCTGTTTCTTATATCACTATAGTATCTCTTTTGTCCCTATCCCTACCCCTTCCTGACTGCAATCCAATATGAGAGTATTTTTTAGAGTTTAAATAAACCAGCCCCAATGACTAAAACATTGAAAACATGTGCAATGTGTTGTACCTGTGAAAATCTCACTTCCAGATTTTGACAGAGGGTGTCTTCTAATATTTTTTTCCATTCAAGTCTCACAAGATATTTATAATTTTGTCACATTTACTTTTACTTTTTTGGCAAGTCATTTTTTCAATTTATGTTCTTGTAGTTACTTTGTATATAATTTTCTCAGTTTTGCTTTCTTTAGTCTGCATCAATTCATATAAATCTACCCATGCTTCTCTGTATTCATCACATACATAATTTAATACATTAATACATAATTTCTCATAGTGCATTAATATTCTATTACATTCTCTTACACACATAATATTTAGTAATTACCCACCTGATGGGCATCTACTGTGTTTCAGATTCTTAGCTAACATAAGAAAGGCTCCTATGAATTTATCAAAGCATATGGAACCTTTTTTTTTTTCTTATCAGTGGTTTCCTTGAGGGAAAAACTCAATACCCAAATCCTTGATACAAAGGATAGCAACATTTTAGTAACTTTATTAATATAATCCAAATTGTTTTCTAACATGATTGTATCACTTCAAAGCTCCACTAACAATGCTCTACTGTATAACCCCATTAAACATTGACATCACACATCACTTGTGTGATTTTTGCAAATTCACAGTATGAGGTAAGAGTTCACTGCTATGTTGATTTACATTTCTCTTATTACATATTTAGAATATTTCATGTGTTTGTGAAAAACTGTTGAGTTCTTATTAGAACAGTTATTCATATCATTTGGCCATTTATCTTTTGAAAAATGGCTCACATGCATACATGAGCACATATATGCATGTGCATATACATGTATACATATATACATATACATATATATGTATATATTCATACATATATATATGTGTGTATATATATATATATATATATATATATATATATATATATATATGGAATTGGGGAATTCAGGGATGATATGTATGTATGTATGCATTCCTGTAGTGTTCTGGGAGTATAACTACTTCTGGTGTAAGGGCTGGCCAAACTCTTTTCAGGGCTGTTCATCTGTCTTTGTTGTTTACCTTCAACCAACTTTGATCTGTGGCTCTAAGAAACTGCAGCTTGTGAAATGACCATACCCCAGTAAGCCATCTTGGCAGATGGGCAAAACCAGGTTGAGTATAATTGACAGGTCTGACACCTGTTGGTAATTTCAGGGATTTATATGCCAAGTATGTAAAAACTTCTCCTAAAGGAATGGGTGGATTAGAACAGTTTGTTCCAATTGTCATGAAGGTGTCTGAAGCAGATACCATGGAGAACTTAGGGCTTGATCAAGCCACAAAGAGGCCCAGGTCATTCACTGCATCCTGGGACACTACCCATCATGGTGACTTTTGTCTTACAACTGGTCTTCAATGACTCTGGGAGAGTGAAACTGATGACTTTGTGCATTCCATTTCACTGTAATCTATTTCATGTGAAAATCAAGACATCAGCTGTGATTATTGGTCCTCTGTAAAAAAAAAAGGATGAACAGCACATATCTGTTAAATATATATGTAATGTATGTATATACATACATATTATATGTAATGTATGTATGTATATATGTACACACACATTTGTACATACACATAAGCACACATACACACAGAGATAGAGTTTATATACTTAAGATACCCAACTTTTATCAGAAAAATTTGATACATTTTTCCCACATTTGACCAATTCCTTTATTATCCTAGATACATTATTGATATCCTTGTTGAAAGTTTTTAATTTCAAGTCATAAAATCTACTTTATATTTGCTTATTGGCTCTATCTCTTGGTGATTAAAAAAACATCACTTAACCAAACCTGTGAGAGGTCTTTGTTATGTTAGTCTGGTACTTTTTTTATGGTATGATCTTCAATATAAAGGTTAGATATCCATTCAGAACATATTGTTGTATATAGTGTCAGAGGTTGCTCTAAACATAATTTCTGGCAGACTGTTTTCAAGTTTTCCCAGAAAACTTTTTTTGACAAATAAAGAAT
Organism: Notamacropus eugenii; assembly: GCF_028372415.1. Classification (NCBI taxonomy): domain Eukaryota; kingdom Metazoa; phylum Chordata; class Mammalia; order Diprotodontia; family Macropodidae; genus Notamacropus; species Notamacropus eugenii. Next base: position 126,528,030 of record NC_092877.1, on the reverse strand, counting down.
TTCTGCTATAGGTTAACATCCTTCATTTTATCAAAAACTAAGTTTTTGAGTTCTCTTCGTTATGATTGTTTTGTCATGTGTTGTATTTATTTATCTCTCCATTCTTTAAAAATAACACATTGTTTGATCATTGCTGCTTTATAACAAAGTTCTGAAAGTGCTGTTCCTCCTTTGTCCTTTTTTAAAAATTATTTCTTCTCAATGTTTTTTTATCCCTTTAAAATTAATTTTATTGTTATTTCATCAAGCACTGTAAAATCATCCCTTGATAATTTGATGAGTATAGGATTAAACATGTAAATTAATGTTTGTAGTATTGACATTTTTATTACATTGTCATGGCCTGCTCATGAGCACTGAATATTCCTCAACCAGTTTAGATTCTTTCTTTGTTTTTTTTTTTTTTGAAGTCCATTAATTAATTAATTTTTAGTTTTTAGCATTCACTTCCACAAGAATTTGAATTCTAAATTTTCTCCTCATTTTTCCCTTCCCCCCAAGAGAGTATGCCTTCTGATTACCCATGCCCCTAATCTAGCCTCCCTTATATCACACTCCTCTTCTCTTATCCTTTTCCCCTCTAGATTTCTATATCCCATTTCCTATGTCTTATTTCTCAGTTGCATGTAAAAACAAATTTTAGCATTTGTTTTAAAAGCTTTGAGTTCTAAAGTCTTTCCCTTCCTCCCTCCCCAGTCACCGCTATTGAGAAGGTAAGCAGTTTGATATAGGGTATACATGTGTAGTCAGGCAAATCAGTTCCAAAACAGTCATGTTGTGAAAGACTAACTATATTTCCCTCCATCCAATCCTGCCTCACCTTTATTCTGTTCTCTCTTTTGACACTGTCCTTCCTCAAAATTGCTTTCTTCTCATTGCCCCCTCCTCCTATTTGCCCTCCCTTCTATCATCTCCTGCCCCTTCTTCTCCCCTTTCCCCTACTTTCCTGTAGAAAAAAATAGATTTTCATGCCAAGTTGAGTGAGTATGTTATTCCCTACTTAAGCCAAATGAGGTGAGAGTAAGGTTCACTCGTTCCCTCTCACATATCCCCTGTTCTCCTCAAAAGTAAAAACTTTTTCTTGCCTCTTTTATGTGAGAGATAATTTACTTCAATCTATTTCTCCCTTTCTCCTTCTCCCAACATATTCATCTCTCACTCCTTTGGTTTATTCTGTTAGATATTATCCCTTCCTATTCAATTCACCCTGTGCCCTCTGGCTGTATGTATATAATCCCTCCAACTGCCCTAGTACTGAGAAAAGTCTCAAGAGGTACAGATATTATCATTCCATGTAGGAATGTAAGTATTTCAACTTTAGTAAGTTTCTCTTACAATTTTCTTTCCTGTTTATCTTTTCATGCTTCTCTTGATTCTTATGTTTGATAGTCAAATTTTCTGTTCAGCTATTGTCTTTTTATCAAGAATGCTATCAAGAATGTTTGAAAAGAATCTATTTCATTGAATGTCCATATTTCCCCTGAAGAATTGTACTTAGTTTTGCTGAGTAGGTGAATTCTGGTTTCAATCCTAGCTCCACTGGCCTCTGGAATATCATATTACAAGCCCTCAGATCCCTTAATGTAGAAGCCACTACATCTTATGTTATCCTGAATGTGTTTCTGCAATACTAGAATTGTGTCTTTCTGGCTGCTTGCAATATATTATTTTTGACCTGTAAACTCTGGAATGTGGCTACAATATTCCTAGGAGTTTTTGTTTTGTGCTCTCTTTCTGGAGGTGATCAGTGGATTCTTTCAACATCTCTTTTACCCTCTGGTTCTAGAATATCAGGTCAGTTTTTCTGATAATTGTTTTTAAATTTATATATTTATTTGACTTTTAACATTCATTTTCACAAAATTTTGGGTTCCAAATTTTCTTCCCATTTGTCCCCTCCCCCCACCCCAAAACACCGAGCATTCTAATTGCCCCTATCACTAATCTGCCCTCTCTTCTATCATCCCTCCCTTCCTTTGTCCTTATCTTCTCTTTTGTCCTGTAGGGCCACATAACTTTCTATACCCCATTACCTGTATTTCTTATTTCCTAGTAGCAAGAACAATATTCAACAGTTGTTCCTAAAACTTTGAGTTCCAACTTCTCTTCATCCCTCCCTCCCCACCCATTCCCTTTGGGAAGGCAAGCAATTCAATTTAGGCCATATATGTATAGTTTTGAAAATGACTTCCATAATAGTCGTGTTGTGTAAGACTAACTATTTCCATCCATCCTATCCTGACCCCCATTGCTTCTATTCTCTCTTTTGTTCCTGTCCCTCCCCAAGAGTGTTGACTTCAAATTGCTCCCTGGTCCCACTTCCCTCCCTTCAATCCTCCCCCCCTCCCTGCTTATCCCCTTCTCCCTCACTTTCCTGTACTGTAAGACAGGTTTTCATACCAAAATGATTGTGCTTTTTATTCCTTCCTTTAGTTGAATGTGATGAGGGTAAGCTTCATGTTTTTCTCTCTTCTCCCCTCTTTTATCCTCCACTGAAAAATCTTTTGCTTGCCTTTTTTATGAGAGATAATTTTCCCCATTCTATTTCTCCCTTTCTCCTCCCAATGTATTTCTCTCTCACTGCTTAACTTCATTTTTTAAAGATATCATCCCATCCTATTCAATTCACTCTGTGCTCTGTGTGTGTGTGTGTGTGTGTGTGTGTATGTGTGTGTGTAATCCTACCAACTTCCCAGAAACTGAAAAGTTTCAAGAGTTGCAAATATTGTCTTTCCATGTAGGAATGTAAATAGTTCAACTTTAGTAAGCCCCTTATGACTTCTTTTTACTATTTACCTTTTCCTGCTTCTCTTCATTCTTGTGCTTGAAAGTCAAATTTTCTTTTCAGCTCTGGTCTTTTCATCAAGAATGCTTGAAAGTCCTCTGTTTCTTTGAAAGACCATTTTTTCCCCTGAAGTATTATACTGAGTTTTGCTGGGTAGGTGATTCTTGGTTTTAGTCCTAGTTCCTTTGACTTCTGGAATATCCTATTCCACACCCTTTGATCCCTTAATGTAGAAGCTGCTAGATGTTGTGTTATCCTGATTGTATTTCCACAATACTTGAATTGTTTCTTTCTAGCTGCTTGCAATATTTTCTCCTTCACCAGGGAACTCTGGAATTTGGTCACAATGTTCCTAGGAGTTTCTCTTTTTGGATCTCTTTCAGGAGGTGATCGGTGGATTCTTTCAATATTTATTTTGACCCCTGGTTCTAGAATATCAGGGCAGGTTTCCTTGATAATTTCATGAAAGATGTCTAGGGTCTTTTTTTGATCAAGGCTTTCAGGTAGTCCCATAATTTTTAAATTGTCTCTCCTGGATCTATTTTCCAGGTCAGTTGTTTTTCCAATAAAATATTTCACATTATCTTCCATGTTTTCATTCTTTTAGTTTTGTTTTGTGATTTCTTGGTTTCTCATAAAGTCATTATCCTCCATCTGTTCCATTCTAATTTTGAAAGAGCTATTTTCTTCAGTGAGCTTTTGAACCTCCTCTTCCATTTGGTTAATTCTGATTTTTAAAGCATTCTTCTCCTCATTGGCTTTTTGAACCTCTTTTGCCAATTGAGTTAGCCTATTTTTCAAGGTGTTATTGTCTTCAGCATTTTTTTGGGTCTTCTTTAGCAGGGTGCTAACCTGCTTTTCATGCTTTTCTTGTAACTCTCTCATTTCTTTTCCCAGTTTTTCCTCCACCTCTCTAACTTGATTTTCAAAATCCTTTTTGAGCTCTTCTATGGCCTGAGCCCATTGAGTGGGCTGGGATACAGAAGCCTTGACTTCTGTGTCTTTCCCTGATGGTAAGAATTGTTCTTCCTCATCAGAAAGGAAGGGAGGAAATACCTGTTCCCCAAGAAAGTAACCTTCTATAGTCTTATTTTTTTTTTCCCCTTTTCTGGGCATTTTCCCAGCCAGTGACTTGACTTCTGAATATTCTCTTCACACCCACTTTGCCTGCAGATCCTCCCAGCCAGCACTTGGGGTCTGAGATTCAAGTGCTGCTTCCCAGCCTCAGGGCTTTGGCGGGGGTGGGGCTTTTATTCAGTGTGAGATTAAGTTTAGGTGCTCAGATTGGGCAGGGCTACCTCAAGGGGCTCTGTTCCCTCAGGGGGTTTATGCAGAGACCTTTAGCTATGAATCTGGGCTCCTGCCTGCTTGAGGAGCCCCTGTCTGCTGCTGCCCCCAGTGCTGCCTCCTGAGGGGGCCTGAGTTATGGAGTCACCTCACTCCCCTCCTGACCAGCCAAAGAGACCCTCTCACTGACCCTTGTCACCTGTGGGTGGAGGGACCTGAACAGCACTGGAGATTCTGTCCCTGAAGCCTGCTCAAATCTGCTCCTCTCAGTGTTGCCTGGCTAAGGCATGCCTGGGCTCTGCTCTGGGTCCTTTGGGTGACGGACCTTTCGGGTCAGGTTTTCAGGTCTCTCTGGAGCAGAAATCTCTTCTGCTCCATTGTTCTGTAGCTTCTGCTGCTCCAGAATTTGTTGGGAGTTCTTCTTTCCAGATATTTTATGGGCTGTGGGTTCAGAGCTAGCTTATGTGTGTCTTTCTACTCCGCCATGTTGGCTCCTCCCCCATACTCAATGTTTTTAAAACATTTAATAAAACTCTCTTGTTGCTCCATCAAATTCATTTTTTCTCTCTGGCTATTATAATGTTAATTATGTTAATGAAAGTTAAAGATCTTCCCCTCCAATTAATGGGCCTGTCCATGAAGAAAAGTTTGATTAGGGGAGATTTGTTTTGTTGAAATGTCCACACCTTTCATTAATTTCTAAGGAGGCACTAGTTCTCAAGGATTGTAATGCCGTCTGGCTCTTAAAATTATATATATACTCTGAAGTGAGGTTTTATTTTGGAGCTTACTCATTGGAAATGTTTGGTCAGATGAGCCTCTGAGTAGCCACTAAACAGTGCCTGACTTTGAAAACCCAGATATTGGTGCTTCTCTCTCTCTGGTAACTATGAAATGCTTATGGTCAGACAGTTAGAAGCTCTGTCTGTTGGTGTTTATTTCACTGTTTGTATTTTCTCTGAATTTCAGGGTGCTGACTTTCTCCCCTGAACTAAGTGAATGATGTATGTATGTAATTTTAATTTAAATGAAAAATCTTTCCCATTCATTAATAGGCCCATGTGACTTGCTTAAGTCACATAGAAGCCTAATTTCACATGAAGCTTGTGATGAAAGGAGTTTGCTGAAAGGGTGCAATAGAAAGCATGCAATGGGAAGAGGAGGAGCTAGAGCAGAGATGAATGGAAATTTGATCAGAGAGCAGTCAGAACTAGGAAGGATGCAGATTGCTGGCTAGTGTGAGTGAAAGAGCTTGTTTGTGATTTGTTTAATGAAGCTGGTTTGTGGGAAACCTAGAATGAGGAAGACTTGGTGATAGTGTTTTTCTCTGCATTGTTAATGTGCATAGATTTTTGTTACTATGATTTATTTGGCTTTCTGGTGTCTGCATAAATGTTTTGGTTACGTCTTTCATGTGGAGAGTCTGTTGTACTTCCTGATTCAGAATTACTCCGGGATATTCATGGCCTTTATATATCTTTTGAATAACACATTAGCGCTGCAAATGCTTATGGGATGGTGAAATATCAGACCTCTGTTTGGAGACAGAAAAGCAGAGGAGACAGAGGAAGAAATGGGTGCCCCAGGGTGGGAGGATTTACCTTATTCCTCCCTGGTAAGAGAATGTGCTAAAGGCACAGAGCTGTGTGAAAACTGGGAACATAGGTTACAGAAAGGAGAACCCAGAGATTTAGAAAGATGTTTGTGGGAAATAGCAATGGAACCAGGAAAATAAAAGGCAAGGGTGTGTAGGAGAGGCTGGGTACTGTTAACAAGCTACCAAATTATATATAGAAGCAGGGACAAGCTGCTGGAAGAGAGAGCTCATATGGAAAGGGAGTTGGCTGATCTGCACTAGAATCTTTTTATGCTGCAGCATTCAAACTCTCCTCTAGCAGAGCAATTTGGAGGGCCTCAGGTGATAGGAGGAAAAAGCTATTCTTAGTTTGTCTCACAGGAGGCAAAAAGTTAACAATAGGACAGTGAATGCAGCCTTTGTGCAGGATGGGCTTGATTGGGGCCTAAACACAGACCAGGAGGTTTTGTGGGAGGAGAATGAAACAAATGAGGAGGACAAGGTCTGGCCAGTAATAAGAAGGAAGCAGGAGAATCAGGGGCCCCCATAGTGCTTAGGGAAGTAATTGAGGATTTTGCTCAGCTGGGGGTCCCAGATATTTCCAGTCCATTCACCCAAATTGATGGGAGAATTGTTAGTACTTTGGTGAGAATCAGTGAAGGAGATAAATTTCCTTGAGTGAGAGAAGAATAAATAGCCAGCTGATTCAAAGTCAGAATAGATTGACAAGAAAGGAAATGTTTATGCTCTACTGAGAGCAGGGGTAAATTTTGGTAGAATAGATGGCATTCCAACTAACAAACTATAGCAAATGTATCAAGGAAAGAGGCTTGATATTGAACTGAGCAGGGAGGTGGGAGCTGCCCCTATAGATCCCCCTGAAACACTGTATCCAGGATCTTTATACCTGCAGGGAGAATGGGAGTTTGGCAGGTCCTCAGCTCAGATTAAAGAGGGTGTATCTCTAGGCAGAATGATAACTCCAGGATTGCAAGCTGGAAAACACTGAACAATAGGGAATGAAGCTGTGATGGTGGGTTCATGGACTCCAGAAGCATGACTGACCCAATCTACCCTGCTTCTGATTATTGTCTCCTTGTTTCTTTTTGTCTTTTTACCTGTTAAATTTGTTTCCTAGAATTGTTTTCTGCAGGCTTACTATCCTCCACTTGCAGATCCCTGATATTTTAAGCTGGATGTCACCACTTGTCCAGTATGATGTGTCACCTCTGGACCTAGCTTCAACCAAGCTCTGGATGCCAGCAAAAACTGACTCCTTGAATGGGACCTCTTGGGGCACAGACAGCTCTATGTACAATTTCAGCAGAAAGAAGCTATGGAAGAAGAAACCGTCGCCCCTTACCCCAAGATTTTGGACTCCATTCATTTGACTAAGGAATGATGGGGTGCTTTTGTTCAATTCCCACCCTGAGATACTGTATTATGTGCTTAGTTTCCGTTATTCCTTTCAAATTTCTGTTCATACCAGTTGCTCCAATGACCTCTGTAACGTATAAGAAAGATGTTGGGGCTGAGTGTATGGTTAGTCTATTCAGTCTGAGTGATGTGGAGCATGTATTGGGAAGAGTTTGCAGAATGGGTGGAACAGGAAGAGGCAAAGCTAGAGCAGAGCTGAGAAGGAATTGGTGAGAGAGCAGTCAGAGTAGGAAGGATGCAGACTGTTGGCCAGCTTGAGTGAAGGGCTTATTTGTGATTTGTTTAATGGAACTGGTTTGTGGGAAGGCTAGCAGGGGGAAGTCTTGGGGATCCTGATGTTCTGTGCATTGTGTTTGTGGATTTGACTTTCTGGTGTCTGAGTAAGTGTTTTGATTCTGTCTTCCACGTGGAGTCTGTGATACTTCACGATTCACAATCGCACCACGATATTCATGGCCACCATAGGCACTGTGAATATCACATTGGCGCTGCAATGTACTTGATTAAAGTAGATTGTTGACCCCTCGAAAGCTGCTTTCCTTTTACAAAAATAGATATAAGAAAATGCACAGCAGACCCTCCTGTATGTATCAGCATCTTTACTGTTACAAATATTCCCTTATAACTTCATCTGTTTCTTTTTCTCAAGTCAGGTTATTTAAGATATCAATTTGGTATTCTGATTGGGTATTTTATATTTTTGAAGGTATTTCTCTGTTTCTTTTGTGTTTCAAGTTTTACCAGTATATAAGTGCATAATTTTTGGTAATTCTTTTTATGCTCAGTTTCCTATGATTTTACATTATTCATTTAGTATATTACTGCTTTAAGTTTTCATTTTTTATTTTAGTGCTAAGAATATAACTTTACCCCTAGGGACAGCTTTAGCTGGATCCCAAAATTTTGGGTATGTTATCTCATAATTATCATGTTCTTTTGCATAGTTATTGTTTGTTGCTATGCCACTGATTATTTAAGATTTAAGTGAATACCATCTCTGAGTACATATTTTATTTGTAGGCTATGAAATAGTTCTTATTCATATTAAATTATGGTCTAAAAAGAATGTGTGGAGTATTTCTTCTTTTTAATATTTGTTTGCAGTCTTTCTGTGCCCTAGTACATGATCAATTTTTGTAGAAGCTTGATTTAATACAGAGAAATATGTTTTTTTGTGGCCCATTGAGAAGATGTCTTAATATTTTTAACTCCAATTTCTACAGGCATTTGTGCACTTTCATATATTTCCCTTTTGATTATCTTTTTGCTGATTTATACAAATGTGATAGAGGTATGTAAATGTCTTCTGTCACTATTATTGCTTGTGCTTTCCTAAAACTCAAATAACATTTTTTTTATGAATTTGCATGCTAAGAAATTTGGAATTTATAAGTTTATTATTTTTATTGGTTTGCTATCTAGTGTCTGTTTCAACTTAATATAGTTTCCTCATCTATCTCTTTTGTTTCATTTATTTTTTGTACTTGTGTTTGCTTTGTCTGATAGCATGAAGGTGACTTCTGATTTTTTTTTTTTATATATTTACCAGATTTACTACATTCTGTTCTATCCTGCAAGCACTTAGCAACAAGATCTGTCCAATCCTGAGGAGCCCTATACCCAATTCACTTCCTTCTTAAATTGAACCACATTTTGTCTTTTTGTTCCTTGGAGGGTCTCCATGATTTTGGGTAGGACTTCCTTGCTGTGAAAATGAAATCCTCCTTGGTTCCTAAATTTTTGGTTTGGGTTTAGATTCATTTTTAGTCTCATGTTTGATTCTGTTTTTTTTTTTTTTCTGGCACTGGCAATTTCATGCACACACACAGATGGTAAGGTTTCATTTCCTTATGCAATCTCTTACTCTTTTTTGTTTGTTTTATTTGATTATTTAACCCATTCATATATAAAGTAAGAGAATTTAAGTTTTATATATTTTCCCATCTATATCTAAAGTTATTTCCCCCAAATCAGTGCCCCCACTTTGTACTGTAAACACAATATTATGTTTCCCCTATTATTTTACTTTGAACATTTTTTAAGGTCACCCTATTTCCACTAGGTCTGTTGATCTCCCCTTTGATTCTCTCTTTTCATTTCTTTAGTACCATTAGAGTTTTTATCTGTTACTCTCTTCAGGTTTTATCTTCTAGTTATATGTCTCCCTTGTTTTTTCTTTTCCCTGTCAGTCAATTACAGTTCCTTCCTCTCTTCCCATTCAGCTAGTTCTGTTTATTAGATTAAAAAAAAAATTCCAACCCAATTCCCCTTTCTAAAATGACTTATTCCACTCTATTGTCCATTTTCTTTCTGTTTTCTCTAGAACCTCATTCTCTGATTTCCTGACTCCTGTAATCACCTGTGCTTGTCCTCTCACCCCGCCCCCCTCTCTCTATCTCTCCTTTGTACATTCAAATTTTCCAAGTTATTCATTCTAAAACTCTGCCTCTAGGTGATTTCTGTCACTTGCTTGTAGGGCTTATCCCATCCATTCCCTTATTCTATTGTGCCTCACTTTCGGAGCAATGCCAATTATTGCAGATATCAGAGAGGACACTGCCCCATGTTAGGATAACTTCCGCAGACTAATACATGTCCCCTTTGGGACTTTTATTTTCTACATTTTCCTAGAAATATTTTCTCTGTGTCCATGCTTTCAAACTCCTTGAAGCACCAGTTGTCTTCAAACCCCTGAGGGCACTTCCTCTAAGGGAGTACTTTTCAGGTACCAAATTCCTCAGGTTTCATACCTTCTAATATTCTTTTCTCCTTTATCTATAGGAACATTCATCAATGGAATCTCCTTTCACCTCTAAAATAAATCCTCCTTCTTCTGTCACCCATTAAAAAAAATTCCCATCTTCATCTCAACCATTCTCATTTAGGTTCTTCTTCTTCTAAGATTACTTTCCCTTCATTACTAGCCCTTCATTTCACCCCAATATTGCATTAATATCTTTCTGTTCCTTTACTCTTCTTCACCCCTTTCATATGCCCTATCATCTTGTAATACAGTCCCAAAAAAGAAGTGTTCACTTGTTGACAAGATGGCGCTTGTCAACCTCTTACCTCTACCAGATTTTCATCTGTTTCCTTATGTATCTTTGAAAAAAAATCTCTTACTAGTCTTTTTGTTGTCACTCTGTTGCTGTTGCTATCTTCATTTATTCTTTCTTCCTGAAATTATGCTGTTTGGATAGTTTGAAAATCAAATATTCCCTTCAGTTCTCTTTTTATTTCTAAATTTTTAAGAAGTCGTCTTTAGTATGAAACAACCCTCTTCAGATTTGTAGGCTAGGTTACTCTGGGCTGCATAGTGGGCTCTAGTGCTCTTTGGAATATATCATTCTATCCCCTCCCCTCTTTTCTAGGTAGCATGGGATAGACTTGCATCATTTAAATGTTCTTCTCTTTGTATTTGATGACCTTTCTCATGAGAACTTGCAGTACTTGTTTCTGAATTGAATTGTTAAATTGCATGAAGGTTTTTTTATCCTGGAGGCAATCTGGGAATTTTTTTTTTCAAGTAAGATTTTATTTTCTTTGTTCAGATATTCTGGACAATTCTTTTGTATTATTTCTTTCATTATTCTGTTAATGTTTTTTTTTTGTTTGTTTTGTTTTTGTGTATGTGTGTGTGTGTGTGTGTGTGTGTGTGTGTGTGTGTGTGTTCTTCAGGAAGACCTATAATATTTAGTTGTTGCTACACATCCTGTGTTTGAGATACATATGTGTATATCTCACAGGGAACATTTTCTTTTTCCATCATTTTTAAGTTATCTTCTTCTAGTTTGTCCGTTTCAATGAATTTCCATTTTCAATCTATTGTTCTCTCTAGTATTTATTTGTGAAACTTACCATTACAAATTCTGATTGTTATTTTTGCAGTTCTGGACACAAATTCTGTTCTCATAGTCCTCGTTTCTCTTTTAAACCACATAGAGATTGTTGTAGTTCCATTTTTGCCTCAAATTTCAAAGAGTCTTCTGTTTTATCAAGTGTTTTTCTCCCTTTTCAGGATATATTCACGGATGGCTGGAATTATTTGATAGAACAGGAAGTTATATTGTCTTCAATTGCTTGTTTTCCAGTTGATGTATCTGTTTATGTCCAAGGTCTTTGAGATTTTTCTTTCGGAAATCTTCAGTATATTTATGCCCCCATTCCTGCATTTTCCTTTGTCATTCAATTCTTGATTATCTTCCCTCTGATTGTAGCTCCCTTGGGAGCTGGATCTCAGAGTGTCTCAGCCTCCTACATTGTGTATTTCATGGTTCACCAGCTTAAGTTTCTGCCCCAACTAACTTTTGGATGGTCAGAAGTGGTCCAAGTTGGATGCTGGACTGTTCTTCTCAGACATGGTGCAATGCTGCTCAGTTATCCACATGCAAAGTATCTTTTCCTGGTACTCTGTCCCAATAATTTTATTCCTTACTTCTGTGATGTACCACTAGCATTTCAGATAATGCTTGCCTGGGCACTGGCAATTCGTAGCTTTGCAGCACTTGTGTTTCCATGTTGCTGTCCCCATTATGATTTAGCTCCTAAGGAGTCAAAGTGACTATAACAGCCTGAATTCAGGGTCTCTGTGACTAGAAACAAGGGATTAGAAATAGAGTACAGAATTGAGCTTTGATTTCAGCTTGTGTTGTGTATTAAGATCTAATAGAATGAAAGTTAGAGGGGAGGTGGAGAGTGACTGAGTGAGTTCAGGGTCAGTAAACATCAGAACCTGGGTTTATTTGTTTGTTATTGTTTTTTTTGGGGGGGGAGCTTTATTCTGAATTCTGAATTCTTCTAAATTCTTATGAACTGGACCATGGAAACTTGCTTTATCTTTAGTGTAATAATGTCTGCTTTAGTGATATTTGAGAAGCCACAGAGATCAGGCACAATGTCTTGGCCACCATTCTACTGCTCCCATTGAGTCAAGCCTTTTCATGCTGAGCAAATCTTGCCTATGTTTGTTCTTAAATTCTCTATAAATGATCTCTTGAAGTCCTGCTTCTCCTCTTCTAGGACTTTTAAAGTAATTTCCACATACCAGTAGAAAAATCTTCCTGTCTAAAATTTGTCTTTTCTTTAAAAGAGATACTTTTTATTAGCTTATCTTCTTTGCCACCATTTGTTTCATTCATGACATTAGAAAACCAGTGATCATTGCAAATATATTGCAAAATACATGTCCTTAGCTCACATTCTTTTCAGTGCTTGTTGGAGCACTTCACACAAAGATTTATCAACTATTGTAGTCAAAAGAAAAATCATCACCTTGTAGTCAATCTTCTGGTGATTTGCATTTATCATATTCGATGTCTAGTCCTAGGACAACACATATAAATTTCAGTGTTTGACCTTTATTTGAAGCTCTTCTAAGGGAGTGATTTAAGAGCTGTTTGTTTCATCTTTGAAAACTGAGAATATCTGATATGCAACAATGAAATAGCAAAGTAGGACTTTCATGGAAGGATTGAGGGACATCGCAGTACATAGAAGAACCTAATTGTATTTGTACTGAGTATATTCATTATGGATTCCTGCTTTGTAATTTCACCTGGACCCTTCTACATTCAAAGTCTTTTTGTGGCAGAAAGGAAAGAAGTAAAAAATGAATGAAGGGAAAAAGATGGAAGTTAGGAAAAAAAGAAGGAATGAAGAGAAAAAAGGAAAGAGAGAGAAAGTTAGTACTTCTTTATAGCATTTCAGAATCATCAGGAAATTAATGATAGTTAAATTTCTGAGAAGCGAAGAGGGTTCAGGACAGCACCCTGTGAGGGACCCACACTCATCCCTTCTGCCTAACCTGATTTTCAGTGACACTTGGCATCCTTATTCTTCTTCATATAGAGAACTCTATTTCTTTTTTGTTTTTTGGATATTTATTTATTTGTTTGTTTGTTTGTTTATTTCCAAGGGGAGCTCCATATCTTGACCCCAGACAGTGTTACTTGCAGTCTCTCATACCTGAATCTCTCTCCCTCATCCTCAGCACCAAGCTGTCTCACTTATTTTGTGTCAGTTAATTCTAGTGCTTTTTCTCTGTTGATTCCGTATAGCATACTATGTATTAAGCTTATTTTTATAGCTATTTGCACGATGTTTGTACCAGTTGAATTTGAGCTTTTTGAAGGATATTGTCATTTGCATTTCTTTGTATTTCTTATGTTTAACCCAGAGCATGACACTTACCAGACACTTAATAAATCTTTATTGACTCACTACCTAAATAAAAATGCATAAGTAATCAACTTATACAGGCCTAACTTCTCTCTTGACCACCAGTCTCAGATTTACAGTTTCTTATTGAAAAGTCTGAACTGGATATCCTGTAGACACTTTAAATTCAATAGGGTCCTGTGAGAGACCCATATTGGTGAATTGGCTATAACCTGAATGAAGATACAGGAAAGAATGTAAGAAGGGGTGCTAAGATAGGTAAAAACAAAACAAAACAAAAGAAAAAAAAAACTAGGAGATGGTAATGTCATGAAAATCTAGAGAGAAGAGAGTATCAAAGAAAAGAGGGTAATTGTATGTTAAAGGTTGCAGAGACTTCAAGAAGGTCAAGAATTTAGAGAACGCTGTTAGATTTGGGAATTGAGAAATTATTAGTATCTTTAGGAAGAACAGTTTTTGTTGAATGAGGTAAGAAGTCAAAGTGTAGAGACTTAAGAAGTGAATGAGAAGAAAGTTGAGCTATATATTGTAGAAAGCTTTCTCAAGGTATTTATCCGCAAAAGAGCAAAGAGAGATAAGACAGTGGCCTTCAGGGATAGATGGACCAAATCAGGATTTTTTGAATATGAGGAGAAATATAAATATGTTTAGGCAGCAGGGAATTAGTCAGTAGGCAAGGAGAGATTTAAAATAGAATGAATAACATCAATCATCCATGTGAACAGATATGCTTTGACAAGAAGGGCCAACTCATTTTGGAAAATGGGTGAAGGTAGAGATAATAACAGAATACAAATGGGAAATGGAAGTTGGGGAAGGGAGATGGGGAAGCTCTTGTTGAATTTCTTTCTTTCTCTTTTTCTTTCTCTCTTTCTTTCTTTCTTTCCTTCCTTCCTTCTTTCTTTCTTTCTTTCTTTCTTTCTTTCTTTCTTTCTTTCTTTTTCTTTCTTTCTTTCTTTCTTTCATTTATTTATGTCAAGTACTAGGTGAAATTCTCAGCTAAGTGGATGGGGCAACCAAAAGCTATAGGAGATTTTTGCAGGGTTGAAAATGTTTTACAAAACTTCTGTGATTACTAAGATAGTGAATCTGGGAGGTATAAAAGGATTTCCTTGATTTACTGAAGAGGCTGGAGTAGGAATGCTGAAAGTCAGTAGATAAAAGCTGCCACGAGTTAGTTTTGGTGGGAGATATACATGGAATAAACCTCAAAGAAGGTGGTGTAGACAGATGTAGAAGAAGAATTTGGAAGTGACCAAGGGGTTCAAAGGATATTCTAACTCCCTGACCCTGACTAGGAAGCGAGGGGAAAAAAGTGAAAATACAGCCAATACTGGAAAGAGCACTAAGAAAGTCTATTTTATCAGGAGGTACCCAGGACTCATTGAGAGCCAAAAGAAAACGAAAAGGAAACGAAACTATTTAAAAAGAAAGCAAATTTGTTGCCTGTAAAGCAAGTATCCCAGAGAGTGACATGAATAAAGATGGATCAAGATGGATAAGAAAGAAAGAGGGAGTAATTGTGGGTAGAGAGTTTTGACCAGGTGAGAATTTGTTTATCATTGCTGAATGAGTTCTGGAGAATTTTATTTAACAGAACTAAGCATTCTGGCAGCTCTGGTGATTGAGTGGGAGTAGCTTATGGAATAGTGTTGTTTTCTTTCTCTGCATGCAGGCCTGCTCAGCAGTTAGGCCAATCAAACCAAAAGGAATAAGGTCTCTCTGTCTCCAAAAGAAATGAAAGATGTTTAGCAAATCAGAAGACTAATTCAGAGGACAGGTACATACTAGCAGGAAGTCAGTTAAAGAGAACAAGTCAGTTCACCCTGTGGAAAAAATGTGTATACACACACACACACACACACACACACACACACACATATTCACACATTTTTTCCACATATATATATTTTACATATATATACATATATATGTGTGTGTGTTTAAATATATACATATACACATACAGAAATAGAAAATAGTTAATATCAAATTTAATATTAACTGATACTGTGACATTATTCCTTAATCTTCCTAGCAATGACATAATTTCCAGTAATGTCCTTACATTCCTACCCTTAAGATAATTTTGATTAGGTTGAGCTGAGCAAAGTCTTAAATCCCTATCCTGAAATTTTGCTTTGTAAAAGAACCTAGCTCTAACTTGACGTAAACCTCTGAAGTCCAAACTTCTTCCATTGGTATTTGTGGCATGAAGGACAATACAGTCAGAATTCAGCTGTTTTTCTTGCAGAGATTGCTGAGGGCAGCTCGCATTTCATAACCAGGACTTGCTATCTCATACTCTCTGCTTTTTTCCTCTTAAAGATGTAAGAACTTTTGATGTAAGCACTTAAAGATAAAGAACTTTTGAATGAATCTTAAGGTTGAGCAACCCATTGTGCTCTGTACTTATGGGAGGGACATTCTCCAGGGTAGCAGGTTTGTTACCCTGTTATCCAAATTAAAGACACTTTCTCCCTCTACTTGTGGCTTTGATTTATTTCAATACTTGACCGTACATACACAGACACAGGTACAGACAGACACCCTCCTCCCTAACCCCCACACATACGACAGGGTTGGAGCTATGAGAAGGGCCCTACAAATATCACAATGGACTTGTTTGAAAGTAAGGATCAGAGAGATCTGTGTTGGTCCTGACCTTCTTTTGCTATTTCCCTCACTCTATTCACTTCCTTTATGTCTCCTGTTGTGACGATATTTCTCCTATACATCTGGCTTTGGGACAAAGTTAGGGTTTTGTTTTCTCAAGACTAGTCTCTTATGATAAATGGTCAAGCAGGATTAGATCCTAGATGATAGCTAGTTATTTCATGGCAATCTTTTAACTGAGTGTTTTCTTTTTCTTTACTCAGGAGAGTGTATAAGGTGAAAGTATTACAATACTGAAATTTAATATGCATGCAACAACATGTATGTGACCCTGCAGCAATAGGATGTACATTTCTTGAGAGCACGGATTGCTTTGTTTTTTATCCCCAGAATCTAATACAATGTCTTTCTCCTTTAAAAAAATAAGTTGTTGTTGATGTCTTCTTTTTTCACCACTATAATTCCCACCAGAATTATTTGCTTCTTCCTCCCAGAGAGACATCTCATAAAACAAATAATATTTTTAAAGACAAAACAAGACTAAGAAGGAAAATAAAAATCATCACAGCTGATCAATATAGAATAAAGTCTGCAAGTATTTGCAGTATACCACACTTAAAAATCATTAACCTGTCTCTACAAAACAGTAGGGGAACTTTCTCATATCTCTTCTTTCTCATATATTTTCTTTCTCATATCTCTTTTTTTAAATTTGTAGCTTTCATTTTACTTTTCTGTGGTTATGTCTTCTATTTATATTGTAGTCATTTTGTATATGGTTTTCTTAATTCTGGTTACTTCACTTTGCATCAGTTGATTAAGAAACTCATGCTTTTTTGTAATTGTCACATTTGCCATTTTATATGACAATAATTTTCCATCATATTCACACACTCCCATTTGTTTAACTATTCCCCAAATGATAAGTATCTATTTTATTTCCAATTCTCTGATATCAAAATAAGTATTTCTATAAATATTTGAATACATGTGGAGATTTTCTTAAAATAAGCTTCTGTGGGCTATAAGCCTAGTAATGGAATTTCTGGGTCAATGATTAAGTAAATTTCAGTTACTTACTTTGCATAATTCCAAATTCCTTTCCAAAATGGTTGTAGTAATGTGTAGCTCCACCAACAATTCACTAGCTGACTTATCTTCCCAAAGCCCCTCCAAAATTACCCTTTCCTACATTTTTTCCTCTTTCCCAATTTGCAGAGGGTGGGGTAAAATATCAGTGTTGTTTTGATTTACATTACAATTCATCAACAAGGAAACAGGGATTGACTTTAAATTATTGCCACTGATGACCATGATTTTTTTTCTTCTGTAGCAGAAATAATCAATACTGCCTCAATTAATTTATTTTTCAAAGACATTGATTTTGAAGGTCTACTTGATATATATTTGATGAACACAAATTCCCTATCTATTATCTCAGAATATCATAGAGTTTTGGAACATGTAATTCTGACTGCAAATAAATAGGAGGATGTTGAGTAATAATGAAGGAATTTTTTTTTTTTACCTCCTTTGGAATATTGGTATGGATATTTTCTATAAGTTAAAACTGTTTAGTTTAGATATTGGTGTCCTCTGACTAGAAACAAGTGAAAGTTAGACAGTCCCATTAACAAAGGTAAATAGTTGAGCAAAACTTTCACAATATACTTTAAGTGATTCAATTTTCAATAACACCTAGCTTTTACTTGTGAAATTGGAAGGTAAAACAAATGGAGTGCTTAAATGAAAGTGATATGACCATTCAAGTAGCTCATTCTGAGGAATTACTGTTTGCCACATCTGATAAGGATGTTTTACTCATGAATATAGACAAAAAGGAGAAGAAAATCATTAATGAATATTCTCTGTGTTACATCATGTTTTCAAGTGGTGGCAGTATAATATCGGATTAAAAGTGAACCCTGATTTTGCTGATGTAGATAATTCCCAGAAGAGAAAGGTCCCTCTACTAATATGGGTTGGCAACTTCTTTGCAATAGAGTCTTAACAGTTGCTTATATCCCTGAAATGTTAAGTAACTTGCCCATTATCACACAGTCATTATGTGTCAGATATGGAGCTTAAACCTATCTTTTCTCTGAGGTTGACTGGCTATACAATATGTCACTATGCTTTCCTAACATACTAGCTTTTTATCAAAGAAGACTCACTCCTACATTAATTAATCAAGGTTAACTCACCATTAAATGACTTGCATTAGTTAGCAGAGGTCAGAAGAGATGTTTCCATGACTGAGTCCTTTGCGAACCAGAATGGAGGCATTTCTTTCCTGTGTTTGTAAGAAATGTGCCAAGCAGAAATTAAGCATTGTAACCAGGGAAATCCAAAATCAGAAGCAAAATCTGAGCCATAGCCAAGACCTGACAGAAACTTCAAGTTCATGGAGCAGAAACAAATTACACACTTAAGGCAGAGTCTCAAGCAGTATTTTTTTTTTCATTTGAGGAATATGAACACAATTGTAAATAGTACCACTGTAGATGTAGATGGGTTGGCCCATCCCATAGATACCTGCAATTGCCTCCATGCAGGTTTGTGGGAAGAGGCATTGGAAATCCAGTCAGAGAGAAGGGGTTTAAAGGCAATAGGATGGAGTGAGAGTGAGACACCAGAGGCTTAGAGAAACATTGGAGAAAATCTGATAGAATAAGTGGAGAACCATGAGGCATGTGGATACTTATCTCTTGAATAGTCTAGAAGATTTTACCAACACCCATCTCCCAACTTTGTATTTAAAGTGATATCATCACATCAACGTTCCATTTTCTCATAAGGAAGTATGCCTCCCCAAATATTGTATCTTTTGGTCAAGCCTTCTTCAGCCTGTGTTAGTTATCTCTCTCCCTAAGGATAATTCAATTACTTGATCCTTTTGATTTTTCAGTATAAATAGACTCTCCAACCCATTTTTTCCCTTATATAGAAGGAGAAATGGAAGTGAGCAGGAATGATTGAACCTCATTCTCATCATATTTGGCTTAAGGAGCAAATAACTTACACACTCAACTGTGTATGAAAATCTATATTTTTCTTGCCTCTTTCTCCCTTTCTCCATTTCCGAATATATTCCTCTGTCACCCCCTTAACTTTATTTTTTTGATGTCATTTCTCCATGTTCAACTTTTTGCCTTCTGTCTACATATAGATATGTAGATAAAGATAGATGGGGAGATAGATATCTATATCTATATACACAAACATATACAGACATATATACATATGTATAAACAAATGTGTGCATTTATATGTATGTACCAAGTATGCATGAATACATGCATATATGTATGTATTTTCCCTCCAGCTACCTTGATACTGAGAAAACTCTCAAGGATTACAAATATTAGCTTCCCATATAGGAATGTAAACAGTTCAACTTTAATAAGTCCCTTATGATTTCTCTTTTCCTTTTTATCTTTTCATGTTTCTCTTTATTCTTGTATTTGGAAGCCAAATTTTCTATTCATCTCTGGTCTTTCTATTAAGAATACTTGAAAAGAATCTATATTGAATGTCCATTTTTACCCTGAAGTATTATACTCATTATTGCTGGGTAGGTGATTGTTGCTTTCAATCTTATCTCCTTTGACCTCTGGAGTATCATTTCCCAAGTCCTTTGATCCCTTAATGTAGAAACTACTAGATTTTCTATTATCCTGATTGTGTTTCTACAAAACTAGAATTGTTTCTTTCTGACTGCTTGCAATAGTTTCTCTTTGACCAGAGAGCTCTGGAATTTGGCTACAATATTCCTAGGAGATTTCTTTTTGAAATCTCTTTCAGTAGGTGATCAGTAGATTCTTTCAATATCTATTTTTCCCTCTGGTTCTAGAAAATCAGAGTAATCTTCCTTGATAATTTCTGGAAAGAAGATATCTAGGTTCTTTTTCTTTGATCATGGCTTTCAAGTAATTGAAAAATGTCTAAATCCTGTCTCCTGGATCTATTTTCCAGGTCACTAGTTTTTCCAATGAGATGTTTCACATTGTCTTCTACTTTTTCATTCTTTTGGTTTTATTTTTTAATTTCTTGGTTTTATATGAAGTCATTAGCGTCTATCTGCTTTTTGACCTCTTTTTCCATTTGGATCATTCTGCTTTTTAAGGCATTCTTCTCCTCATTGGCTTTTTGGGTCTCTTTTGCCATTTAGGTTAGTCTAATTTTAAATGTATTATTTTATTCAGCATTTCTTTGGGTTTCCTTCAGCAAGCAGTTAACTTGCTTTTCATGGTTTTCTTACATCACTCTCATTTCCCTTCTAAATCTTTGTTCTACTTCTTTTCCTTGATTTTCAAAATCTTTTTTTGAGTTCTTCTGTGGCCAGCAATAAATTGATATATTTTCATGGAGATTTTGGATGGAGGAGCTTTGACTTTGTTGTCTTCTGGTTGTATATTTTGATCTTCCTTGTCATCAAAGTAAGATTCTATAGTATATTTTTTCCATTATTTTCTCATTTCCCCAAAAATTATTTCACTTTTGATCTCTTTGTCAAAGTGATTCTCTGCTTTCAGTGATGGGATGGTGTACTCTCCCAAGTTCCAGGAGTTTTGTGCAGCTGTTTTCAGAAATACTTCTAGGGACCTGCAAATGCTCAGCTTTTCCAAGGCTGTAAGATCCAAGAAAAGGTTTTTACTCCTCTCCTTATCTGTGCTCTAGTTTGTGAGTGATCTCAAACACTCTTTTCTCCCTTGGAACTAGGAGGTGATTCTCTCTCCACAACTGCTACAAGATTCACCACACCAGCACTCCTTTCCTTAGGATCACCACCTAGGACTGCAACCTAGATCTGAGCAGGGCAAAAGAAGAAAAGCCTCCTTCAGCCCTGGCAAAGTGATCTCTTCTATCTCCTTCTAATCAGCAGGTTGATCCTCACCTTCAAAAAAATCCATGTGTCTAGAGTTCCAAAAACAAGTGCTACTGCTGCTCTGACCACCATAGGCTCTGCTGTACCATGGCTGGAGCTGGACTGTGCTACTCTCTCACTCTGGTCAGATAGGCTTTTTCTACTGGCCTTCCAAGTTTTCCTTGGTATTTTGGGGTTGAGAAATTGAGAAACCACCATGGTTGCCAGTTATTATATCCTTTGGGGTCTGCCTGTCAGTGATGATATGGCCAGCACTGGACTTCATTCTACTCCCAACCCATGGCAATAGACAGTTGCTACTGACCTTTCAGACTGTCTTAGGCTGAAAATTTACTTCACTCAATAAATTTGTGGGATCTACAGCTCTAGTATTTGTTTAGAGTAATGTTTTACAAGTATTTGGAGAGAGAACTCAAGCAAGTCCGTGCTTTTACTCCTCCATCTTGGCTCCACCCTCTTTCACTTCATTTGTTATGATCTTTTATCTACACAAAACTTCCCTAGTGGGAGAGTGACTCATTTGAATTCCTTACTGACCAGAGGAAGAAAGATCAAATAATCCTCCTGGAACCTTTAATACATGCATGCATCTTACCATATTTTATCAACAACTATTTCCAATTTTTGTCCTTAAGTCAGCACCAAGCCTGAGTCAAGTATAAAGCAGAATGAAAGTAAAGGGCCACAGAAGCCATATCAAGAGTAGCCAGATGCAGGAGAGGAGCAAAGAAAAATGGAAGAAAACCAGGGACTTGTTGAGCTCTCCCCCCAATCCCTCCAAATACCTGTAAAAATGACTCTAAAGAAATTGTAGAGCTACAAAATCCACAAAATGGTAGAGTGAAACAAATCTCCAGCCCAAGACAACCTGGAAGCTTGACAAGAAGAGTCTGTGTCACAGGGGTATGAATGCAGAATAATCTGTTATAGGCCATGCTTAAACAGATTGGCCTTTAGCAGGCCTCAGGGAACTGAATCACTGGCAGTGATGACAGTTTCCAGACTACTCAACCCACAAACCCCAAAGACAACATAGAAGGTCAGTGGGAAAACTCTACTGGACCTGGGTAAAACAGGATCATGTGCAGTCTAACTGGAGTCCAGCCACAGTCCTAAGGTGGGGAAGGCAGCTGCTGCTGCTTCCAGAGCTCTGGGCCCAAAGATAGTAGGGGATCGAGTGTCTGATACAAAAGCCCTGAAGCCTGAGACAGTAGACCCAACCACTCCCCGCCCCCCAGCCCACTGGAATCAGAGTTCTACTTTGACAAAGAGTTAAAAAGTCAAGTATTAGGCTGTAAAAATGAACAGATAGCATAAATCAACAACAACAACAACAAGGAATCAGATTATGGAATATATTTTGGTGAAAAGGAAGATCAAATCATATAGCCAGAAGACAACAAAGTCAAAGGTCCTACATTCAAAGCCTCCAAAGAAAAATATGAATTTGTTTCAGGCCATGGAGAAGCTCAAAAAAAGATTTTGAAAATCAAATATGAGAAGTAGAGAAAAAATTGGAAAGAGAAATGAGAGTGATGCAAGAAAAACATGAAAAATAAGTCAACAGCTTGCTAAAGGACACCCAAAAAAATACTGAAGAAAGTAACACCTTAAAAAATAGACTAAGCAAAATGGTAAAAGAGGTCCCAAAAACCAATGAGGAGAAGAATGTCTTAAAAAATATAAATGGCCAAATGGGAAGGAAGTCCAGAAAATCATTCAAGAAAATAATTCTATAAAAATTAAAATGAAGCAAATGGAAGCTAATGACTACAAAAAAATCAAGAAATTGTTAAACAGAATCAAATTAATGAATAAATAGAAGACAATACAAAACGTCTCATTGGAAAAACTACTGACCTCAAAAACAGGTGCAGGAGTGGTCATACAAAAATTATCAAACTATCTGAAAGCCATAATAAAAAAAAAGAGCCTAGACATCACCTTTCAAGTAATTATCAAGGAAAACTGCCCTGGTATCCTAGAGCAAGAGGGTAAAACAGAAATGTAAAGAATCCACTGATCACCTCCTTAAGAGATCCCAAAAAGAAACCCCCTAGGAATATTGTAGCCAAATTCCAGAGTTTCCAGGTGAGGGAGATAATATTGCAAGCACCCAGAACACACACATTCACACATGCACACACATACACACAATCATTCCAATGTGCACTTTATCAATTAATCATCAATTAATAATTATTATTATTTAATAATAATATATCAATTAATGCATTGTTAACATATTAATTTAGTGTGGAACCAGGGCTGGGCAGGCAAATATTTAATAATTGACTCTCCAAGCAAGAGTGTGACTCACTATTTAACGTTAGTCTGAAAATTTAAACAATCAGTTAAACAATAAAGCAAGCCTTTATTTCTAGTTCTTTCTGATCTCAGTGGTAAAATCATTTAGAATGAAAATTTAACAATTTGCTATTTTTTTGCCTTTTACTAATAAGTATATTTATTTTATCAAATATTTCCCAAACACATGAAAAAAATAACATTAATTTTTGAAATTTTTCAGTTCTAAATTCTTTCCTTCCAGTCCTCTTCCCACCCCATGAGAAGGCAAGAAATATGATATTATGTACATGAAATAATGCAAAATGTATTTCCTTATTTTCAATGTGGCACAAGAAAACACATATGCACAAGAAGCAAAAAAAAAGAAAGTAAATACAAAGAATGCTTTAATCTGCACTCAAAATTCATCAGTTTTCTCTCTGAAGGAAAATAATATTTTTCACCATTGGTCCTTTGGAACTATCTTGGATCATGATCTTGATAATTGTAGTTAAATCTCTTACAGTCTATCATCTTTACAATATTGTTGTCACTGTGTACAATATTCTGATTCTGCTCACCTGACATTGAATTAGTTGATATAAATCTTCCCAGGCTTTCTCTGAAACTATCTTCTTCTCATTGGCTATAATACAATAGTATTCCATAACCATCATGTACTACAACTTGTTCAGCCATTTCCCCAATTGATGGACATCCCCTCACTTTTCAATAATTCCCATTAAAAAGGAGCTTCTTTAAATATTTTTAATATATCAGTCTTTTTTTTCCCTTTTTCTTGAACACTTTGGGATATAGGCATAGTTGTATGGGTCAAAGGGAAAGTACATTTAATTGCTCTCTGACATATTTACGAATTGTTCTCTAGAATGGTTGGACTAGTTCACACTTCCACCAATAGCGCATCAGTGTCCAAATTTTTCCACATCTCTTATGGCATTTGACATTTTCCTTTCCTGTCATATTAACCAATATCATAGGTATAAGGTGGTATCTCAGAGTTACCTTAGCTAGCACTTACATAAAGTTTTAAGATTTATAATGCACTTTATAAATATGATCCTTAATTTTAATCTCACAAAAGCAATGAAAGTATGTGCTATTATTTTCGCTGTTTTACAAATGAAGAAACTAAGGTTATGTGACTTGCTTGGAGTCATAAGGCTTAAGAGTATCTGAGACTGGATTTGAATTCAGTTCTTGTTGATTTTGGATATGGTACTTTATAAGTAGCACCTCTTAGCTATCCCCTTCAAGGAAGGTATAGTGACTTTGAGGTCACTCAGAATTCCCTTTTAAATTTTAATCATTACTATTTTTTTTAACATCATGTTTAATATTCTCTGTTCCTAAGTCTACTAAATGGACCCTTTGGGTTAAAGATAAGTAAATGCAATGCTTTTCCATGTGAACATGTTTCCAAGATGTTCAAGCAAATTCCTTGGCTTGATTAAGTCTTTTATTCTTTAAGTTATTATTTCCACTAGCTTTATTTGATCCTTGTATTTTGCCTCCATTCCATTCTGTCTTTGTCCTTCTCCTGTACTTTGAGTCTCCTCTCTACCTGGTGAATGTCTCATCTAAAATGTGATATTGGAATATGGACACAATATTTCAGCTGTCCATAGTGCATCCTTTTCTAATTTAATTATCTTTCTAATCTACTATATTTTTTATTTGTTATTTTTCCCTTTTTCTGTTTCCTTCCCTTCCCTTCCCTTCCCTTCCCTTCCCTTCCCTTCCCTTCCCTTCCCTTCCCTTCCCTTCCCTTCCCTTTCCTTCCCTTCCCTTCCCTTCCCTTCCCTTCTCTTTCCTTGCCTTCCCCTTTTTGGTATTTTTCTTTCCCTGGGCATTTCTGAGGCTTAAATCTAGTTTAGTGTACTATTTATTTTTTAGCTATTCTGTGTTGCCACTAAGATTCTATAAGTGGTAGCAGCACTTTGCAATTTATTGCTATATCGCTTTCTTACATAAGAAAATTATGTGTCTTGGAAGCAGTGGGAAATGAAAATTAATTGCTTACGGGAGGTACAGGAATATCAGGGGAAAAAATTACTGAAAAGGAACATTTAGTAGCACAACAACATGAACCAATAAACTTCACATAACTCTTCAACAGAAATATCACTAATCTCACTCAAGCTTTTAAAGCTTTTATATTTGTGTGTGTAGACAGAAATGGTTGTATGTGTATATGTATTGTGTGAATCATGGAAAGACTTCCCAATATTCCCCATACAGAAGAGAACTCTTTCGCTTTCCCCTATGACCTCAGTGTACATCTTGCGAAGGTTGCATATTATTATAAGTTCCATAAAACTTACAAAAGTTGATTCACTTAATGACTTTTTTAAAATTATGAAATATTGCTGCCCCTTTGTATCACTGGAAAAATAAAATTTTGACCATTTCGGGGACTATTTCTATTGGCCCTCTCCTGAGGTGATAAAATCTCTTGGTTCATATGTTTTATGGAAATCATTCATTACCTGGTAACTGACCTTGGCCAGCTGAGTTAGTGATCTATAGGAAAGCCTTTGTGTGCTATCTGAGTGGTGGCATATTGTGCTGAGTTGATATTAAAACCTTCACTTCATGGTTTATCTGTTTTTATGTCTTTATCCCCACTCCCTCTTTGGACAGAGGGAGGAAGCATATAAAGTTAGTTTAAGAAATTATATAGGGATATGAACGAAGTTGCAAGAGCAAAACACTTATTCATGCATGAAGTTTGGGATCTAGTTGATAATGATTTTGAATTGTAAAATGGATAAATAAGCTTGATTCAGAGTATCCAATATGGAAATCACCAAATCATAAAGAGTATGCTTTGTATTGGTAGGTCAGAAAGAGCAGAAAGTCATTAGGAGAATTTTTGGCTTAGAGAAATCATGTGCCAAGTTAGATTTGTTGGTAGAAGAGATGAAGAGTTGGGAATATAGAAAGAGAGGAAGGAAAGAAGATTAGAATAACTCCATTTCGTATATTGTTTCTGTCTTTCTATATACTGCTTTCTCTGGTATAGAAACCACTGAAAATGTACTGTTATGGTCTGGAGTAAGTATCTATAAGGATCAGAGGGAAAAAGAGGTTGAATGTTAGAACTGTGAATTTAGATTAAGTAATGGTGGTCAGATAAGGAGAAAAGGTCATTAACCATAATATATGGCAAGAACTAGGAACTCTCAAAGACCTAGAAAAAAGTCAGAGATATTTGGAAATATAAAAGAAAAAAACAACAACCCTGAAGTCAAGAAAAACCATTCAACCCATTCAAAAGAAAAGTAGAATTCCTATAAAGCAAAAGTACTAAGACTTAAGATCTAGAAATATATCTTTTACAGGTCCTACTTTGTGCTTCTATAGGCTTTTCTGAAAGTAACATGCACATTAATCAACTGTACTGTGTTGTGCATTGGGGATACAAATAAAAGAATTAAACATTCTGTTCATCAAAACCTTCAAAACCTGGTGTAGTTCCTGACCAGAAGTTGCCATCTGTTGGCATAACCTGTGAGAATACAGGGTCGTGTCAATGTTAGCAATGTTGCCCTCTTACAGTTAAATATTTTAGCTACGTTGGGAAAAAGATAAGAAGACAGTATATGACCCTGCACAGAGAGGATAGAATGATAATAAAGGACATCAAAACATGTGAAAATTTACACAGCTCATTGTATTCCTCTTTTTGACATGCATACCTAAAAAGAATTGAAACCAAACCTAGGTGAGGAAAGAAAAAATAAAAGTAGTGGCTGCCTTTGAAGTAAGGCTTTGAGGCACAGTAAAAAGAGTGCAACTGGACTTGAAATTTGGCAAGAACTGGATTCAAATTCTGTCCTTCACCCTTGCTGGCTATACAAATATAAGAAACTAATTTAATATCAGTCTCATAATCTGTACAAAGGATAACAACAACACCAGTATGTTTGTGCTATCTACTTTGTGAGTTTGTTGTGATATCGATGACAATAATGATGAAGATAATATACATGTAGACATATAGACATAGCAGTATTTGTTTGGAAACATAGACACACACATATACATACATATACATACATATATGCATATATATCCATGTGTATATTACATATAAACCTATACACATATGTATATAAATGCAAAAACATACATAATATTTACACATAATTATGTTTATATGCATGTATACGTTTGTAACTTTTGGAATGAAAGTTTTATCATCTAATACTTTAGTTATTTAATGATATCAATGTGTCATTTTCAAGTTTGATATATATGCTATATATTCCTCTTTCTCTAAACCATACATATGTGTCTATAATTCATATACAGTATTTCATATATACATATGTAATACTATATAATATTTATGTATACATATATATGTTTATATTGTATTGTACATATGTATGTATGATATATTTTATATACACACATGTGTTTATGTATGTGTTTGTATCCTTTATTTTTCTCCAAAATCTTTAACGGAGTTTCTCACTATTCTCATCTCAGAGGCATTATTTTTGAAAACAGGAACAGAGGCCATATTTAATACACTTAAAAATTACTCATAGCTATTATTAAACACTTACAACATTACGTGACATTGGGCTCAGAGTTTACTTTTCTGCAAATAGTGTGATATGGCCCCCTCAAATGTTAACGCTATTGCAGAGGAGGTAGACAAACCTGTGTATTATGGATTTTGGAGGAAATATTTGCTTCAGGAAAAACTAAGCTCTGGGACCAATGAAACAGCTATAAGGTTGTGTAAATAGAGACTCTAAGGCTGAATTTTATTCTCCTGACATCAGGAAGAGTCTGACTGATTTCCTCTTGAAAGGTCTTCATTACCTGTGAGAGTTCCTGCCAGTGCAGGGAATTCTGATAAGACCAACTTCAGAGAAAAGCAATTCCCATAGGACCCCAAGACATGCATACTTTAACCATCTCCATTGTGCTAAGGAATGTCCATGATTGGCTCTGTAATGAAAGTTTACCAAAAATATTTTAAATACTCAACTCATATTTTCAAAGAAGCTGAAGCTACACCTAGCCCAAGTGGTCTTCCTTAGTGAACTAATAAATTTATTTTCCTTTCAGTCTGTCTGCTCCTTAATCATTGGTCTTGCAAATATTGTGGTAGCTAAAATTTTCCCTGGGATCTAATGGAACTCAGGCTAGTAAACTCTTACAAGTGTCTTAGGCTATCTCAAGAGAACTAGTATCCAGCACAAGGGAGGAGATTATCTTGACCTATTCAAATAATTCCTGGAGTATTATATCTGCTTCTGAATTGACCTAAATAGTTTTTTGGGTTTTTTTTGGGGGGAAGGGTGGAAATTGACATGCTATTGAGTATTCCAAGTAGCATCCCTGCAAGAGTAAAGAACCTCAAAACCACAAAATAGGGGAATCATTTAAATGAAAATACTTAACATAAAAAGTTGAGGTTTAGGTATAATATAATAATACCTGTAATCAGTGGATTTTTCCTCACTGCAAATCTCCATGTAGGACTAAATGACAACGTTTTGGGGATGGTAAAGATAAGGTTCATATTCAGGTCCAGGTTGGACCAAATGACTTATGAGATACATTCTTATGCTGATATTTTTCAGTACTTTAACTTTATTAGTTCTGGAAAATCCTAAATAGATTAAAATTTACTGATCCTGTTTCCTTTTTGATTAATCAGCTTGATTAGCTCCTGGCACTCTGATAAGTACTTTTTATGGAGAATTTTTTTTAGTTATTAGATTATTAATTTAGCTGTGAGGAGGATGTGACTGTTGAGATTGCTGAATCATCAGAAAAGACTTCCAAAGATGTCCCTTGTGATTTTCAAGGTGCCAAATATCTCACCTTGACAAATCTAGTTTTTCATTTCTCTAATGCCTTTAGAAAATATTTCCATATTAAGAGATCCATAAGGAAGGCTGAGGAACTTTCAGTGATAAATCAGACAAGTGAGAGGGGAATGCATTAAGGTTGCATCTCTAGAGTTTTGTCAGTGCCATGGCTTTATAGGTAATGAGGTCCAGGAAAGTTGTTAGAATATGAACTGATTGACACAGTGAGAATCAACACGACGAGGATATTTATGGAGGATCAATCTTCATGTATCAAGGAAGTATTAGAGGCACAAATAGTCCCCACCCAGTGATCATTCTTCAATGTACTCCTTCAAATAAAAATAGTAATAAAAACTTTTTTCTTCACTTTTCCCCTATGATGACACACACACACAAAACCTCATGTTTTGTTTGCTTAAAAAAATAGTTACAAAGTTTCAATTACAGGACTAACAAATGGAGTGCTATGCTGGTAAATCCTGCAACAATTAGGTCGCTAAGGGGGGGAAAATGTGTGCCTGACATACTTTTGTGTTTAATCTTTATAAATATTTTCTTATACCTTTCTTAAGTATGGAAAATAAATGAATAAGCCATGCCCTGATTTATAGTATGAGCAAATTTCTGAGCTATAAATATTGACATTAAAAAATTAGTAATCGGCTATCTAGTGAATTTGAGCTGCCTCTAACACACTCCTGACTTTATTCTACTTTGATTATAGCACTTGGCATGAAGCATTCCGTGAATGGTTAGAAATGGAATATTTGCTTGAGAGTCAGGAAAATTGAGGCTTTGGTCACACTTCAGTCACTTACTAGTTGTCACTTTAGGCAAATCACTTGATTTCACTGAGACAATACTCTAACATCTACATACAAAGTTTTGAGTGGGCTGCAATCAGAGATTATTCACATAACATGCCAAATATTTAGTTCAATTGTTTGAATAAGTAGCTTAGTTCATGTATTTACTTTCCTCAAATAGATCAGTATGTTTTGTTTTCTTTGATGTATTTCTGTGCCATCTTATAAATTCCACAAACTAGATGTGATCAAAGAAATGAATTACCAATCAAATCAATAAACATTTTTTAATTACCTACTATGTGCCAGGCATTGTGCTAAGTGCTGGAGATATAGAAAGAGCCAAAATATTATCTCTGTTCTCAAGGTGCTTATGAACTAATTGAGGAGACCAATGTGCAAATAAATACATTCAAAGCAATCTGTATATAGGATAAATAGGAGATGATTAACAGAGGGAAGGCACTGGAATTGAGAGGGGTTTTGGTAGAAGGTGGGATTTTAGGTAAGACTTAAAGGAAACGAAATGATCAGGAGTCAGAGATGATGAGTGAGAATATTCCAGGCACAGGAACATCCAGAAAAAAAGAAATGCCTGGAACTGAGAGATTGAGTGTATTGTTTGTGGAACAACTAGGAAACCGGTGTCATTGCATCAAAAACTACAAGTTAGGGAGTAAAGTATAAGAAAGCTGTAAAGTAGGAGTATCCTAGATTATGAAGGGCCATGTCAGAGGACAAAAGGAAGCTTATTCAAGAGGTATTGCAAAATTGATAGTCTTTGGCAAAAGGTTGCATATAGGACAGGAGGTAAAAGATAGTAAAGAATTCAAAATGATTTCTAGACTTAAAGCTTGTAGGAGGTGGGGTAGAAAGGATGATGATATACTCTATAGTAATAGGGAAAGCTGGAGGTTTAGGAAAGATAATGAGTTCCACTTTGGGCATATAGAGTCTAAGACATCTAGTGGATATCTAGTTGAAGGTGTCTAAATGGCAGACGGAGATGCTACCAGTCCACCTCTTTCATTTCATATATAATAAATCTTGAACCAAGAGAGATCTTTTGTAAAGTGTCAGAAGCAGTCAGTAACAGTGCTAGGAACTGAATCCCAAAAACAAAAATTGTTTTTTTTTCTTCCCTTGACCCTTGTTCACAAAGGGGACTAGTAGAGAAGATATAGATAAATTAATACAATGTCAACTCAGCTACTGAACAAAGAGTACAGAAAGTATGAACAGTTTCCATTAGAGTAGCATCTTCTTTGTATAGGAAGGTCAGCACATTTCATTCCTAGGTACTCTATATGCTATTTCAGCTAAAGAACCAAATAAAGAGAAGTTTATTGCCCTTTGCTTGTTGTTAATGGTCAGGGTGTCCTGGGCCTCAGCTTAGTGGTACACCTGAATTAGCTATAAAAACCTGGTGTGGTTCCATTAGGTCATATTAAATTTGGGACCAAGAGAGCCACTCAGTTTAATTGCTCCCAAGCAGAGCTTCCAATATGGTTATGATTCAGGGCAAACCAAACCTATTTCCTAGGAATAAAATGGACAGTTTTGGTCATTGTATTCACTCATAGTTTGTTAGGATTCTCTATTTTTTAATTGTAGCTTTAGGGAATTATTCTCTCTGAAAAGGTAAGATGACCTAGTTGAAAATTATTATCTACTCAGGCTAAGTGGGTAGTTAATGTACATTTTCCTTCAGCATTCAGGAAATCATTTTGTGTACCACAAGCATGACTGAAGAATTCTCATGAGTATCACCAGATCCTACTGTCAAATCTGAGATTTAAGCATCAGGAGAAATCAACTAGAAAGATCTTCCAATTCACTTCTATTCAGTAAGCATTTATGAAATTCCTACTATGTGCCAGATGTTTTGCTAGATGCTAGGGGTAAAATAAACAACAACAAAAAAGTAATCCCTGTCACCAAGGAACTCACATTGTATATAATATGTTTTAAAATTATATATATATATATATATATATGTATATAATACTAACTACCATGTATACATTGCTTTATGGTTTGCAAAGGAGTTTAAATATGTCATTTAACTTGGTCCTCACAGCAACAATATGCTATTGTTATTCCCATTTTACACATAAGGTAATTGGGGTTGAGAAAAATTAAGTGATAGTCTTGTGGTTTGGGGTGCCAGGAACCCCAAAATACAAGAGTTCAAGGCAGGTCCATCACAAAAGAATTCAACCACTCAAACCTTCCAGTCAAAGTAGTGAGGTTTTATTATATACAAACAAATTATATATAATTATATATTATATGCAAACAAATAAATATTATATAATTATATATATATATATATATATATATATATATATATATATTAGATGGACAAGATTTCTAGTAAATTTGTTGTATTTGTGAGACTAATAAAAGTGACACGTTTCTAAGAATCTCCTCAATTTAATGGGAGTAAAATTGGTACTTTTATATAGAAGAAAACCTGAGAAAATTTGGGTGGGATTAAGGGGTGATAAATAACATGGGTTAGTCTGGGGGTTGAAGAGTAGGGGTCTAGATGGAATTAAGGACTGTCAAGTAAACTAATTACGTAATCAAGGTGAGCTGGGGTAGGACAGATGCCATGGGCACAGACACAAGTGATTGTGCTACTGAAATATACAGGAAAATTCAAGGACTAGGTTGCTTTCAAATGGTCATACTTGATAATGAGTATTTGAAGCAGTAGTCACACTATGTTCCAAATCCAGCATACCATTTACTAATCCACATAGCTGGCTCTTTTCCATATTCAAATATTTAAGTACGTCAATGATCATGCTGATTTAATAGTTCCTTCCAAAGCTTGTAACACACCCATGCCTGTTTACACAGTAACTTACCTCATCCTCTCAAAACTTTGCACAAAAGAGCCACCCCACATGCTAGAACTTATCACTACTTTCTCATTACATTGTGAGGGTACCAGTGGGCCATGCCAGCTGTCATTTCTTTATCTCATCATCTTACCTACCCGTCTTCTATTTTTGTCACACAATTCCTCAATGATATCCTTTATAGTTATATTCTTCTTTATGTTACTTCTTGGTTATGTATTGCTGCCTTCTCCATATGGCTTTTCTTTTCCCTCTTGGTGATATTCAATTTTAGGTGTTTGGAAGTTGTCATGTTCTGGGTCTCCCTTTCATACAGCAATACTACTAAATGCTTATATTAAACAACATATGCTTTGGCAGTTATGGGAAGCTTGCGATCAGAAAACATACTTTGAAAATATTGGAAATCAAGTGAGTGTTCTCTCCTTATTTTCAATTCTAGACTCAACTCATCAATTTTTTTCTTTTCAAGATATACACTGATCTATAGGGTGTTCATTCTATTGCATGTTGAAATCTTTGCAAGAGATACTCAGTCATTTTTTTCCTGTGTGCATGAATAATACAAACTCTTGAATAATCACAGATGACTATCAGGAAGTTGTACTATATTGGGATTCAATATTATTAACATGGCAACTATAAACAAGAATATCTGGAACACTTTTCTGATCAGTCAATGAACATTTATTAAATACCCACTATATGCCTGGCATAATATATAGTAGACCTTCCTGAATTAAACACTGAAGATACAAGTAAAGGTAAAAGACTATTCTGCTCTGAAAAACATCACAGTTTAATGAAAATTACTTGAAAACAACTAAGTATACACACAATTTATATCAGATGAATTTGAGATCATCAACATAGAGAAGGAGTTTACTTTAAGGGGTATCTGGAAAGATACCTTGCAGAAGGAGAGACAATATGAGACTTGAAGGAGACCTGAAAAACTAGGAGGGAAAGCGGATGAAAATCAATGGAATGATGAAATGCAATGTTTAGTGAGAGGAATAGCATGGATATTGCTATTACTGTATCACCGAGGACTGCATTGGTATGAGTCTTACATGTACTGCCAAAGTAGGAAGAGTTTAGGTTATGGAGGGATATAAAAGTCAAATAGAAGATTTCATGTTTGATTAATAGAAGTGATAGAGAATAACTAGAAATTGTTCAATGGGAAGAGCCAGAGGGAGGTGACATGATGAAATTTGTGATTTAGGAAGATGAATATGCCAGGTAAGTGAAGGATACACTGCTGTTAGGAAAGGCTTGAGGAAGGGAAAACAATCAGCAGATTAGTGCAATAGGCTAGGAGTGAGGTAATGGAAATTTGCATCATGATAATGGCAGTGTTAAAGGGGACAAGAATGAAGGATTTCAATACAAAATAAATGCTAACCTAGAAACCACAGAACTTGGCAACAGACTGAATATAAGGGTGAGAGATGAAAAATGGAGTCAAGGACAGACTCTTGTAAACTTGGACTCTATGTTGATCTCTGTTACAACAGAGAATATTTTCAGAAGGCAGACATCTCTGCCTTATTCATTGTCAAGTCTTTATTATCGAAGAGACATTGGATAGCATAATATCCATTGTCCCATCTTTCAAGGAATCCTTGATGATCTTGATCTTTGTAAATCACCTAGTGTGAGGCTACATCACAAATTCTAACTAGCAAAAACTAGCAAAAATCAGATGGATTATTGATTTTTAACACTATTTTCTCATGAATACCCATCAAATATGTTCCCTTTCAAAAATCAAACGGCTAATTAGCTGTTTTTATGTGGTATTTATTAAGCAGATATATGAAGGATGATTGTTAAAGAAGTATCTCTCCTTCCTGGAGACATGTTCTACTGTTATAGTCACAAGGTCTGTGAGTAGTACAGGTTCAAGCTTAGAAAACTTGTGACCAGATGGCAAGCTCACAATTCTCGCTTAATTCTTCCTGGGTGTAATTCTTTCCTAGGATCAAAGGGTCAGAACCCATATAGCTCATTGAAGACACTTTTCCTCAGGATTTCAGTATCTTTCTGCTTCTGGTACAAACATTTCTCTTCTGGGGACACTGCTATTGGGCCCATAAACTGATTCTTTGCAACAGTCATAGAGTAATTCCTTTTGGCTTCATATGTTTTCTTTCAATGATCAAATCGCTTCACTCCTCTCAAACTGAATAATTACTCGCTCATACCTAATTTTCACATCAGACTGACTGAATTTGAGACTTTCTTCATTTACATTAATTCATCTGAAAATCCCTACTTTTAGACGTTTGAGATACTTAAAAATTGTTTCATTCTGCCAAGTTCATAATCAAAATGAACAAAGATGAGCACATATTTTCTAAATAGTGTAGTTTCTCTTTTGTGAGATATTAAGAATGAATGTCTTTTGCA
This sequence comes from Notamacropus eugenii, assembly GCF_028372415.1. Classification (NCBI taxonomy): domain Eukaryota; kingdom Metazoa; phylum Chordata; class Mammalia; order Diprotodontia; family Macropodidae; genus Notamacropus; species Notamacropus eugenii. The sequence goes on along the minus strand of NC_092877.1, from coordinate 126,493,023 downwards.
AAATTCTATTTGTTCCTTATCAATAGTCTCATGCAGCAATTTTCTCAGTTTACTTATAGTTGACCCTTAAAAAAATTTGCATAATTTGTTACATTAACATATAGGTCCATAGTTCCCAATGCTTTCTTATGACTTTTTTTTTGTTGTTATTAAGATCTATGTTTCCCCCCCTACACCTTTGGTCTGGTTTCTCTCCTTTATTAATTGAAATATCCCCAACTGTTTTCTCAACTGTGTCATCTTCAGCACAGATTGCTTCTATATATATTGAATCCAAACTTTTTTTTTTTTTTTTGCTTTTGTTGTTTTCTTTGATTCCATTTCTACTTCCAAGAAACACAGGGATTATAATGTTAGGGTCCCAGTTTGATGGTTCTAGAATGCATGATAAAAAGAAAAAAAAGAAAAGAAATAAAAAGCATTCATGTTTACTTTTTTGTTGTTTTTTTTGTTATAGGTTATTTATATGATTATTTTGTAATTCTTTTCTAAGGTTTTTATGGTTGTGATCCACTTTTTGGTTTTATCCTTGAATGCCCCCTGGATAACTGCTTCATTGGATACCTGGCCAAGCTTTCTTTAGATTAGTTTTATACTCCACTGCTTCTTTCTGTTTTATGAGATGGTACTATCTATAAATCATCTATCATCTTTCTTTATAAGATTTTATAGACAACTTTATATTCTAACCAAGTATTGTCTTTGGCAGCCATCTCTCTTTGAAAAGCAAGTCATTATTTGCTGACGGAGCACTTACTGGTTTCTTTGAGTTGCTTTATTTAACAATTAATTTACAGTTGTTTATCTTCTGGATGAAACTATTATAAGTCAGTTGTAATGCCATTTCCATTATTAAGTTCTATTTTTAAATTTTCATTAACTTGTTAAAATAATTCACTATTACATCCTAATTGTATACCTTACATATTTTTCTTATAACCATTTTTTCTTTTTTTATAAATTCCACTCTTTTATCAAACAACATGATGTTCTAAGTATGTGCAGTGCCTATTCAGACATAATTTCCATGCCTTTAAAAGCCCTTTCTTGCTATTTAAATGTAACCAGTTTTGTCTTTCTGATGTTATTTGACAATTGCATCCCCAACATTTACTGATTTTCTTTTTTAAGAAAAAGTTGAGAAAATGGAGACATGAAGTTTCAAAATAATCTACAAATTTGGGAGCAGTCTTTTTTTTCCTTCAGAATCATTTGTTATCATACATTTCTCCACATATATATCTTTTCCAAATTTGTGTCAAAGCAACAAGTATCAGTATGCATACTAATTTGATTTAGGATGTATTATTAAGTTCTGCATATAATTATTTGACCAGTTCATGTTCAACAATTGGTGTTTCTTAAACTTCAACAATTTTCATGGAAGGTCTTTTTGTAAATGTTAATCATTACTACTACAGTACACAATAACAAAACATCCTAGCATTATATTTCTTGTATCTTTTGATCATATTACAAAAGTCACTGTCAAACTCTTTTCCTTTCCATTTAGTATCTGTGGGCCATTGGCTCCAACTTCTTCTCTCACTGATTTTCATTTACATCAAAATGTTCAAGTGTGATAGCAAACAAAGTGGGATCTTTTGCTGTTTTTGTTTTAGTATAATCAGACACCTCTGATTGAATCTTACCTTTATCAACCAAGAGTCTTTACCAGGAGTGAAATTCAGAAACAGCAGTTTCTTTAACTAGAAACAAAATGTATATTTGTACTGTTAATTATTTTAAGGTGATTAAAACTATTCCCTACGCATTATTGGGCCTGTCCATTAAGGAGAGTTTGATTAGGGAATATTTGTAGGAAGGTCCACACCTATTGTTAATGAAGCACTGGTTCTCAAGGGTTGCAATGCCTTCTGACTCTAAAAAAATGTATGAATGCTCTAAGGGTGAAGTTTTACTCTGGGGCTTAGTTTTTGGAAGAAGGTTTGTGGGCCA